>NC_081564.1:80747532-80760334 GCF_022355385.1 Mustela nigripes | reverse complement strand
ATATACACACACACACCCTATGTTAGTCTAAAAATTTACTCTATTTTACTTTCCTTTTTTTTTTTAAGATTTTATTTATTTGACAGAGAGAGATCACTAGTAAGCAGAGAGGCAGGCAGAGAGAGAAAGAGGAGGAAGCAAGCTCACCACTGAGTAGAGAACCCAATGTGGGGCTCGATCCCAGGACCCTGAGATCATGACCTGAGCCGAAGGCAGAGGCTTTAACCTCTTTAACTGAGCCACCCAGGCACCCCTGACTTTCCTATTTTAGATGAAATTATAATTCTATCACTCCCCCTTAAAATAATACATATTTTTGTTCACTTTTTTTTTTTTTTTTAAGATTTTTATTTATTTATCAGAGAGAGAGAGGGCGAGAGCAAGCCCAGGCAGACAGAGGCAGAGGGAGAAGCAGGCTCCCTGCGGAGCAAGGAGCCCGATGCGGGACTCGATCCCAGGACGCTGGGATCATGACCTGAGCCGAAGGCAGCTGCTTAACCAACTGAGCCACCCAGGCGTCCCTGTTCACTTTTCTATCAACTTTATTTATTCTATTTCCATGGAAAATGTGTGGGAACAAAATGTCTTTCATTTTTTTTTTCTTTTTCAAAACTGTTGGCCCTCCTTAGTCTTACTCATTCTATGCAAGATTACCAGATTTAACTTTCTAAAATACTATTTGATTATGTAAATCTGTATTGAAAAATATAAAATGGATTGCAATTTTATTTAATATTAAGAATTCTGTTTTTTGTCATTTAGTACTCATCACAGTGGGGTCCCAATTCATCTTATCTGCCTGATGCATGCCTGCCCTCCTCACCATGCACAGACACAGAGCCAGTGAACCAGGTCACTGGTCCATAAATATACCCTGGTCAATCATATATGTCATTCTGCTTACAATGTCTTATAGTCTTTCTCAATTTTACTTTGGCAAATTCTCTGCATATGAATTTCAGTATTACATCTTCCAAAATAAAGCATTTTAATGTTCTTCCTAACAGAAAATAGAATTGGTCATCTTTATTTCTGTCTGACAGTCTTGCTTTTTTGCAGTGTTTTGCTGTTCTTCTTGAAGTATAGTTGGCATACAATATTACATTAGTTTCAGGTATAAAACATAGTGATTTGACATTTACATATATTATGAAATGATTACAGTAAGTCTACTTACCATTCATCACCATATAAAGTTATAATAATATTGTATAATAATGTTTCTTACATTGTACTTTAGATCCCCATGACTTTTTTTTTTTTTAAGATTTTATTTATTTGTATGACAGAGAGAAACACAGAAAGAGAGGGAACACAAACAGGGCGAGCACTAGAGGGAGAGGGAGAAGCAAGCTTCCCACCAAGCAGGACCTGAGCTGAGGCAGATGCCTAATGACTGAGGCGCCCAGGCGCTGCCCTCCATGACTTATTTTATAACTGGAAGTGTATACCTTAATCCTCTTCACCTAGTTCATCTGTCCCCCACTGTCTTCACCTCTGGCAACCACCAATTTATTCTCTGTAGTTATGAGTCTGTTTCTGTTTTGTTGATTTGTTCTTCTAGATTCCACATGTAAGTGAAATCATATAGTATTTGTCTTTGACTTAGTTCACTTAGTACAACATCTTCTAGGTCTAGCCAAGTAGGAAATGCCAAGATTCTCTTTTTAATGGCTGACTAATATTCCATTATACATACATATCACATCTTTATCCACTCATCTATCAATGACTACTTTAATTGCTTCCATATCTTGGCTATTGTAAAAAAGGCTGCAGTGATCTATAGGGGTGCATATATCTTTTAAAATTAGACTTTTCATTTTCTGGTTAGTTATTTGTAATCTTTGTTTTCATCTCATCTGTTATATTTGTTTTGAAAAATTTATCCTCTATCAGGTTCTCCTAAAGGCCTTGTTAAAAATATATGGCTAGGTTCCATCCCCAAAACATGCTGATTAAATAGGCCTAGAGTGATGTCATGAAATTTTCATTTCTAGTAAATTCTCAAGTGGTGTTTTGCTGTGTCCATGCCACACTTTGAGAACCACTATATAAGAATCAAAAAAGCATAGGTCATATCTTATTAGCCTTTCTTTTTTTCCAAATTTATATCATTGTTTTGGCTAAATTTAAGTGTCAATTTTAGCTAAGCATATATGTGTATGCAATATAAATATAGACAACTCAAATTATAAAATTGTCTTGTCATTTATTATCAAATATAATGATATTTAAATGAGATCACAAGAGTCTTGATAGCTGTGAAATAAGGATATTTTAATATATGTAAAACAATTAAAATCATATTCAATTCTATTTAATTTTTTTAAAGGTCTTTTATTTGTCAGAAAGAAAGCACGAGTGGGGGTAGGGGGAGTAGCAGGCAGAGGGAGAAGCAGGATCCTCACTGAGCAAGGAGCCTAATGTGGGACACAATCCCAGGACTCTGGGATCACGACCCAAGCTGAACGCAGATGCCTAACCAACTAAGCCACCCAGGCACCCCCAATTCTATTTAATTAATAAAGCATTTGATGAAATAATATACTCATTATAGGATTATCTACAATGGACTATTATAAATATTTCAATGAGAAAAAATTTAGCATCTTAATGAAAGTAGGTATAAAAATGTAATGCAAATTTTTACTCTATTAGAGTTTAAGAAAAATTTCCAAATACAAATTTTTCTATACATATTAAAATAGTTTATGCAAATAAATGAGAATCAAAATGAGAATTAAGGATTCAAAATTCGGATTAATAGTGCATCTTACAATGTAGATATATCTTGTTAGTGTATATGTTAGTACTAAGTTATACCTTGCAGGGGCACCTGGGTGGCACAGGTGAGTAAGTGTCTGACTCTTGATTTCAGCTCAGGTCATGATCTCAGGGTCTTGAGATCAAGCCCTGTCTGGACTCCAAACTCAGTCGGGAGTCTGCTTAAGGTTCTCTCCTGATTTCCCTCTGCACTCCCCCACCACCATGTGGTCTTTCTTTCTCACTCTCAAATAAGCACTATTTAAATTATACTTTGTAGTCTGCTTTTGTAATGAACATTCATCTCTTTGCAAGATCAGTATCAAAAGAGAATAAATAATTTTAACAAGTTATAGAAGAATGGTGGCAGGAACAGAAACAAAGATAGCAATGTTATATCACAGAAGTAAGAATTATTGTAGGAGCTTTCTAAATATAAATATGAGGTGCTTGATCATTCAGTGAAGATAAATCACTTTTAAAAGTAATACAGCAAAATAAAGACAGACAACACTTTTGGAATTGTGTGAGTATTTGGAGAAGGAAGGGTGAAAAGGGGAATATGAAGAATAGTGGTACACACCAAACTTCAAAAGCAAACATATATTTGAAACACAAAAGCCTTGCCCAAATTTACGTTTTACTTGAAACATATATTCATTATTCATGAATTATTTCTTAAGATCCTACTGTGTGTCAGCTATCCTGCCAGGAAAGGGGAAGACAATATTGAGGAAAAAAAGTCTGCATGCCTTTATCTCACAGTGGTACCTCCTGAAGAGACATTATAATGAGTGCTACAATAAGCAAAACCAAACTTTCAGTAGTGGTGCTTAGAAGAATTTATATTAAGGTCTAAAGAATGAGTTATTCATTTTCCAGTGCTTCCTTTTTTAGTAAATGACAATTTCATTAGAATTACCTAAGCCAGAAACCTTGGTTTTCTTAGCAACATCTCCTACCTTTTTATATCAATATTTGATATTTAATCCATCAACAAGGCCTATTTATTTTACTTTATATATATCTCTGCAATCATTCTATCTCTCTTTATCCCTCTTTTTACTACTCTGGAACAATTTTTCTAGTGTCTTTACCAAGTCTAATGCAACAGCACCATTAAATTTTCATGTATTCAGGCTTCCCTCCAATCCTCTCTCTCTACAGGTGCAGCCAGAGTATTACTTTAAATGAAAGTTGACCCCATCGATGGCTTGTATGGCATATTTCAAAATGCAACTCTGACCCTTTCAATAGTTTCCTACTGCTTTTAGAAAATGCTCTGCAGGGCACCTGGGTGTCTCAATGGGTTAAAGTCACTGCTTTGGCTCAGGTCATGATCCCAGGGTCCTGGGATCGAGCTCCGCATCGGGCTCTCGGCTCAGCAGGAGGCCTGCTTCTCCCTTCTCTCTCTGCCTGCCTCTCTGCCTACTTGTGATCTCTGTCTGTCAAATGAATAAATAAAATCTTAAAAAAAAAAAAAAAAGAAAGAAAGAAAAGAAAAGCGAAGAAAATGCTCTGCGATGTCCTAAGACGGGCATGGTCTACATAGTACCTTACCTGATCATAACTTATGCAACTCTGTTCCTGATTATTTTGGATAAAGCTGAAAGAGCTTATTCTTTCCTTCCAGAACATTTTCCCCAACATAATTTTGTTTCTGTTCATATGTTGGGGTTAATGTAGAGCAGGAAATCAGCCATAATACCTGGCTTGCTAAAATGTAACACAGAAGCTGCTGGGGGAGATGGAAGATTTTGGAGAAGGGCACAGGCCTTTGGAATGCCAAGGCCTTTGTGACCACTGTGCCACTGCAATGGCCATGGGAAGTTGCCTTCCCTGAAGCTGTGTGGTCCAAACAGTTGCCCTGTGAACTAAGAGATGTATTATGCCTTAGGCTATGTTTAGCAGCACTCTTAGAAAACACAGATTAGCATCTTGTATCTTTCCTGTAAACAGATCACCTGCATTTCAGTAAGACCCCTTGTCACACATCACATGCTTGAGAACAGTGATAAGGATTTGTGATTATCCTGAAGGACCAATAAAAGCAGGAACAAAGAAGAGCAAAGAGTCTTCACCTCTGAGCCTTGACCCCCTTGCTTTCTCTCTTTCACAACAAAGTTTGGAGTAATTTTTCATCCATCGGTACAGGAATTACTGGCCATTCCCAGCATTCATATTTTATAATTATATAAATATTTGAAAGGTGATTTTTCCTGATATCTGGTTTTTAAGCTATTTTAAGAGTGGTAACCTCTAAAATGGGGCCATTGCAATGTGCTCCAGATTTTATTTTAAAACCTTAATTTTTACAACAGTTTGATGCACAGAAAAACTGAGGTAGTATGACAGAATTCCCATTTACCCCACACCCAATATCCCTATTATTAATACCTTACATGAATATGGGACATTTATTATAGTAATAACCAACATTGATATACTATTATGAACTAAAATCTATACTTTTTTTCCTTCATTTTTACTTTTTTCTTTTCCTGTTCCAGAATCCCATCAGGATACCACATTATATCTAGTTACCATATCTCCTCAGACTCCTGTTGTTGGTGGTGGTGGTTTCTCAGACTTAGCTTGTTTTTGTTGACCTTATAAATTTTGAAGAGTATATATTTGTGTGGGCCGATTACTGGTAAATTATGTTACATTTAAACTTTTGTTCATTCTTTTGACATTATCATGCTGTCTTGATTATAGTACCTTTATAATAAATCTTGAAGTTGAGTAGTGTCAGTACTTTGGCTTTATTCTTGTTTCTTTTTATTCTGTTGCCTATTCTAAACTTATTCTTTCTCATATAGATATGTTTT
Organism: Mustela nigripes; assembly: GCF_022355385.1. Lineage (NCBI taxonomy): Eukaryota > Metazoa > Chordata > Mammalia > Carnivora > Mustelidae > Mustela > Mustela nigripes. Next base: position 80,754,737 of record NC_081564.1, on the reverse strand, counting down.
CTGGTGTTTTGCTTTGTTTTGTTTCTTTCAGGATTTTCTGGGGTTTTTTTGCACTCTGAATATAATATCACCATGTGTGTATTTTTTAGTATTTGTCCAAACTTGGTATCCTCTGAGCTTCCTGGATCTGTGGTTTTGTGTCTGTCATTAATTTCAGAAAATTTCAGGCATTATTATTTCAATTATTTATTCTGTCCTGTTGTCTCTTTCTTCTTTTGATAGTCCAATTATACATGGGCTACACTTTTGTGAATGCCCCAACACTTCTTTGATACTCCATTAATTTTCTTTTTTTTCTTCATGTTTCAGATTAGGAAGCTTCTATTGACTTATCTTGAATGTCACTGATTTTTCCTTCAGTGGTGTCCAGTGTGTTGAGGACCCCATCAAAGGCAATGTCTATATACGTTTTTTTTTTTTTCCATCATTTCCAATTTTTTTTGAAGTTCTCATTTACCTGTTTACGTTAACCATCTGTTCTTGAATGCTGTCTACTTTTTCCATGGAAGGCCTTAATATATTAATCATAGTTACTTTACATTTCCTGTGTGATTATTCCAAAATCTGTGCTATTTCTGAATAGCATGCTGATGTTTGCTTTATCTCCTAAGTCTGTTTTTCTTAAAATTTAACATACTGTATTAGCTTCCTGGTATTACTATAACAAAGTACCTCAAGTGGGTGGTTAAAGCAAGAGAAATATATTGTCTCACAGTTCCAGAGGCTAAACATTCAAAATCAATGTGTCATCTGTGTCAGTCTCTTGTGAGAACGGAGAGAGGAGGAATTCATTCCATGATTCCATCCTAGTTTCTGATAGCCTCAGGCATTCCTTGACTTGTAGATGATATTCTCTCTATATTTTTATATCATCTCTCCTCTGTATACATACATGTCTGTCTCTGTCCAAATTTCCCTTTTTATAAGGATAGAAGTCATATTGGATTAAGGCACATCCTAATGACCTAACCATAATTTGGTCATCTACAAAGATATGCATTTAATCTTATAGAAGAACAAAATAGAGAAGGTACAAATCAAGCCAAATTCACATATAATAAACTTAAATACAAACTTATCAGTAGTAACATATAAATTGACAAAAAATCCTTAATTACATGTCAGAGATTATTAGACTTGATTAAAAGAGGAAGATTTAACTAGATTATGTGTATTTTTAAAGATGCACTTTGAATAGGCTGATATTAAAATGGTAGAACAAGATTTATTTTTAAGTAAAGAGAAATTATTTAAAAACCTAGAAACACTACTGAATAATTTGATTAAAATAACTAATGCTTCAGCATTTTATTTATAAAATTAAAAATTATTTATAATGGAAGGAAACCCATTTTAAGGACATATTAAACTTTTCAAGGTTATCCAGATCAAAAATATCATACTCAATACAGGTCAAAAGATTAACACTTACAGGATATATTCAGTGACTGCAACAGTATTAAATTAGAAATTTAAAAAAATACAAGTTTAGGGACGCCTGGGTGGCTCAGTTGGTTAAGCAGCTGCCTTCGGCTCAGGTCATGATCCCAACGTCCTGGGATCGAGTCCCACATCAGGCTCCTTGCTCAGCAGGGAGCCTGCTTCTCCCTCTGTCTCTGCCTGCCATTCTGTCTGCCTCTGCTCGCTCTTGCTCCCTCTCTCTCTCTGACAAATAAATAAAATCTTAAAAAAAAAAAAAAAAGATTTAAAAAAAAATACAAGTTTAAAACCTCCAAATGTTTAATAATTAATATATTTCTCAGTAACTGAAGGGTTAAAGAGGAGATAAGAAAATATTTCAAAGTAAATGATAAAGAGAGGAGAACATTTCAAAATTTGTAGTATAGAGCTAAGATGAAGTTTATAGGGAAATTGTGATGAGTTTTTATGTATTTTTAATTTTTGGATCAAAAGGTATTTTTTATAACTTTTTTTTAAGATTTTATTTATTTGAGAGAGAGACAGTGAGAGAGAACGTGAGCGAGGAGAAGGTCAGAGAGAGAAGCAGACTCCCCGTGGAGCGGGGAGCCCGATGCGGGACTCGATCCCAGGACTCTGGGATCATGACCTGAGCCGAAGGCAGTCGTCCAACCAACTGAGCCACCCAGGCATCCCTCAAAAGGTATTTTTTGAGAAATCCTTCCCCCCAGCTTTATAGAGATAAAATTAACAAAAAAAATCGTATATATTTAAGGTGTGCAATGTGATGATTTAATATACATATACTTGGTGAAATGATTGTCATGTTCAAATTAACATCCATTATCTGACATAGTTATATGTATGTGTGTGGTGAGAACACTTAAGATCACTTTCTTAGCAAATTTCAGGTACATAATTCAGTTTTATTAACTGCAGTTATTATGTCATTTAATTTTGAATTATTATTTTAGAAAGATAACACATTTAAAAATAAGCATATATGAAATTTTCACCTTAACATAGAAGAGCAGATTTACCCCAAGGGAGTAGAATAGCAATACTGAAGATAAGAGTTGGTTATTGAAATAGAAAACAAACAAGAAAGTTAACAAAGCCAAAAGTCTGTCCTCTTAAAAGATTAATAAAGATGATAAAAGAACTAGCAGAACTAATTAAATAAAAAAGGAAAACTCAAATTATTAACATATTATGTGAAAGGGATATTAATACAAATCCTAGACACATAAAAAATAAAATATTTTGATCCACTATGTGAGAAAATATTAAATGGTTTAGAAGTAGAGAAATTACCTGAGAAATCTTACAAATATGGATTCAAGAAGAAATACAAAATCTGAATAGTCATGTCTTTAAAGTTATTTAATTTAAAATTATTTAATTAAAATAACTTAATTAAGAGATATCATATATCCAAAGAAATCTGCAGGTCCATATGACTTTATTGGTGAATTTCAACAAACCTTTAACATCTTAAAATACTATCAATCTTGCACAATTTTAGAAAATATAAACAGATTATATAGCTAATTAGGAGTTTCCTATTTTTTTCTTTTAAAGATTTTATTTATTTGAGAGAGGAGTAAGGGAGCATGAGCGAGTGGCAGAGGGAGAAGACTCCTGGCTAAACAAAGAGCTCAATGTGGGGCTTGATCCAAGGACTCTAAGATCATGACCTGAGCCATAGGCAGCCATTTATCTGAGCTACCCAAGCACCCCTATTAGGAGCTTCTTATCACTTATTTTTATTGAATACTTTTGAAGGCATAACTCATTATGTATCTATACTAAAGTTATTTCACAAACTGAGCAGTGTTTACTCCTTCTGCAATCAAACTGATGTGCCTAAGTGCAAAGGATAAACCATGAAAATTCATTTCCTGCCTGTACAAACTCTTGCAATTCGCATTCCAAAATGAAAGCACGTGCACGCACACACACACACACACTCTCTCACACACACACACACACACACACACACACCACTTTCTCTCTCTCTCTCTCACAGACAGAAACACACTTAATAAATATCGATTTTAAGAGTTGCAAACTTGCCCAAAGGAGCCAGCCAAGCACCCAACAAATATTGAATTCAATCTTTCAATTGATCACTGTTTCTATAGTTTTGTTTTATTTTGTTTTTTTTTTTTTGTCCCCCTATCTTTTTGAGTTTGTAGACTTAGTAAAGAGGTTATCTTGTTATTGGGGTAAATGCTAATTGTTTATATTTTGCAATGATTTTTTCGAATGTCTGCAGAATTTCAGTCCACTTCTTTAGTACTAAATACCCAAACAGAATAGAAGAATCTCTTAGATCATAAACACACTAGGATAAAAGTTATATTCTGTATTCACTGTGGATTTGAAATTACAATTAGGTTTCAATAGATATTAAATAATGTGTTGCAATATCACCTCAATTATACAAGCAACAAGATAGTGAAGGCTGCTATCTGGGGAGAAAAATCCATTGTTGACAGTATGTGCTATTTGTTATTTCAGAAACAAAAAAAAAGTTATAAACACACCCTGAAGCTTTTTACCTTTCTTTCATTGATTAATGTAACCATATTTCACAGACAAAAAAATTGATAACATAAAGCACAAATTGGCACTTCAACATCACATTGGGTAATAGAGATACAATTCAGGTATATATTCATTCATGTTCATTCATTATTAGTATTTTATGAACAAAGATTTAACATCTATTAAATTCTTGGCACTATGCTAAGATGAAATTGTAAAGCACCTTAAAGTATTCTTTACAGTTCATGATAATACATATAAAAATCACTGTTTTAATAACACGTATTTCATTTAATCGTGCATGTGAATTTATGAAATGCAATGTCTGATAAGCTATCCAGGAAAACCCACACTCCATGGTTTACTTTGGTGCCATATATTCTATGGAGATGGACAAATGCATAATGACATGTATTCATCATTGCAATATGATACAGAGTAACTTCACTGCCCTAAAAATCCTCTGAGCTCGTTCTCTTTAATCCTTCCCACTCCCAGACCTTTGTCAACCACTGATCATTATGCTGTCTCCATAAATTTGCATTTTCCAGAATGCCCTATAGTTGCAATAATAAATTTTCCTTATCTTTTACTTGCCATTACTATTAAATATTTAACTCATCACTTCATGGTCTAAAAAAGGCTTCTGAGTGATATTCACATAGAAATCAAGTATTGTACATATTGTTAGAGATGAAATAAGAATAAAAATTATAGGTATTTTATAAATACCACCCAGTTTAGGGGACTGGAGTATAACATACTCAAGGTTTTGTTTGTTTGCTTTTTAAAGATTTTATTTAGAGAGAGAGCAAGCAACCACTAGCCCAGGATGGATGGGTGAGCAGAGGAAGAGGGAGAAGCAGGCTTCCTGCTGAGCCCCACGTGGGGCCCGATCCTAGGACCCTGAGATCATGACCTGAGCCATGACCTGGATGGGCAGCCACCCACCCAACTGAGCTACCCAGGCACATGGACTTAAGGTTTATTCGAGAGAGAGAAACGACTGGCTAGGACTTTATACTGTTATCACTTTGCATATGCCAAGGAAGAAAATTAGGTTTTCTCAAATGTGTTATGAAACAGAGCAACATTCAAAGAGAAAAGGAACTACATTAGCTGTCACACTCTGTTAGTGATGGGTAATGTTTTATGGTTTCCCATCCTTGGAATACTACAATAATAAGCTGTATACTATATTTCTGATGCTGAACTGGTTTTGAACATAGCAAAGTGATGAAGTTAGATACTATTTTATATTTACTTTAGTGGACAAGAAAGATAATTAACATGTAAAATCCAAATCTAAAGCTCTGATTCAACATAATCTTTCTTACATTATTCTGCTCTAATAATTTGACAATTATAACAGACTGAGAAATTTGCTATTGTAAGGACAATCTTTCATTAGATTATTTAAAATAGCCCTCATTTTAATCATTTAATAACTTTACCCTTTTCTGTCAGTTTTCTCATTTTAGAAGGTAGTACTCAGCCAGATCAAGAACCTTTATCCTAACTTAGTAGGGTCAGAATTATAATTTCAATCTTCCAATTTTAAAATCAGAGGTTAAAATATTATGTTGGGTAGTATGTTAAAAAGGTCTAAATGCAAAAATTGACCTCAATTTTTGACCTCAATTTTTCTTTATTGGAAGAGTTTCTCTATCTTGTCTGGTTGAACCTCAGTGACCCTTCATTGCAGAGATTAACCTATTAGACTACAAGCACACTAAATTCAGCTGATTAAATCCTCCCCAGATTAAACCTGAAAAAGTAAGAGAGAAGCATAATAAATATATATATTGTTATAACTTTAAATTCCAGTCTCCTCTCATGTTAAGAGTGAGAAATGAATATGTATGCCACTAAAACCATCTATACTCCAGTCATATTAGAGTTATTATGTATATGTACATATACATACTATGCACTGATAATTAAAGAGCCACATAGATAAGCAGTGGACACTTCAGCTTTAGGAGTGGAATTGAACTACTCTATCATCAAATCAACTCTTAGTGTCACCTCCCATTTCACTTCTACCAAATTCTTGGACTGGGGTATTTTCATAGGTTTCAACAGCTGGTTTATTTATTTATTTATTTAAGATTTATTTATTTTTGAGAGAGAGAGAGAGAATGGGGTTAGGGGCAGAGGGAGAGAGACAGAATCTGAAGCAGATACCCTGCTGAGCTTAGAGCCCTACTTGGGGCTCGATCTCAGAGATCGTGGCTTGAGCTGAAGCCAAGAGTCAGATGTGAACCACCCAGGTGCCCCCTAGCAGTCTGTTGGTTTCTATGGTGCTCTCAAATAGTCTCTTTTCTTTTTGAAGTGAGCCAAGGATTGGCGCCCCAGAAGGCCAGACTAGGATGAGGTATAGCTGTGTTTTTAATTTCATCTTCATTGATTTTATCATGGATATAAACACAGGTGTTCTGGATCAGACAGATTGTCATTATTCACTTCAAAAGCAAATAATGACTGTGTGATTCCACATACATTTCCTGATTGCTACCCCTGGGATGATGTGATGAAAGTGAAGCCAGGTCTCCTATGCTTTCAATCACTAGGTACAGAAGTCCTAAACTTCTAAACTTCTAATGCACAGAGTAGTGATTATAGACAACAATACTGCAGAGTTGCTAAGAGACTAGATCTTAACTGTTTTCACCACAAAAAAAGAAATTTTTATGTGACATGTTAGAGGTGTTAGCTAATGTTCTGGTGGTAATCATATTGCATTATGTGTGTCAAATCAACACACTGTACACTTTAAACTTATACAATGTATTATGTCCATTATATCTCAATAAAGAACAATCTTGTGTGAATACAGTCAGTGCCTTAGACAGGAAGCAGATTTTTTTTTCTTCTGCTTATATTCAGGAAGAAGATTTACCCTCCTTCCTTTTCTAAAGGGAGTCCTAGAAACTTTTGTTCTTTGGAAAGAGAATGGAAAGGATCTTGGATTCTTACTTTGACCTTTTAAAATGTAAATACATCTCTCCAAGGGCCAGATAAGTCACTTTGTCATTGTTTAGGGTTTTGTGACCTAGAAATGTCTCCAAGATTGCAGGCTTCATTTTTCCTTGAAATAAAAACACACAATTTAGAGTTGGGTCAATCTCTGAGTTCTCTTATTTTTTGTACAGCTGTAAATTAATGTTCCAAGGCTTGAATTTAACCCAGGCACTCAAGTTTCAGCACAATTTATTCAGAAAGCTGTAACTTTG
>NC_081564.1:80667144-80747522 GCF_022355385.1 Mustela nigripes | reverse complement strand
AAAAACACAATAGATTATTTTTATTTCAAAGGTAACTTGCCCAAGCTGATAGGTATAGAAATGAGTAGGAAAGGACATTTTAAAGAATGCCGTGGATACTGTACTACTTATTCCTACCAAGAAAGCTTGGGAATTATAGTTGCTACAAATCCTTGTTAACACTTGGTTTTTCAATTTTCAGTTTTCTTTCTAAGCCATTCTGGTAAGTATAATGATATCACTTCTTTTTGAAGTGAGTATTTCTCTAATGACTAATGATGGGCAGATTTCCATGGGCTTAATTGCTTTCAAATATTTTCTTTGATAAAATATTCATCTGAACCTTTTCCCCATTTTTTATTGGTGTGCTTATTTTCTAATTATTGATTCAAAATAACTGTATATATTCAGAAACCAAGTATATTATTAGACATTCAATTTATAAATATCTTCTACAAATAATTTGCTTGTCTTTTAGTTCTATTAATAATGTCTTTTGGATAGCTGTTGTCTAAATATGTTTGACCTGTATCTGGAATCTCTGTTCTGTTTCATTGGCTTATATGTCTATCCTTACACCAACATCACACTGACTTGATAACCCTGGCTTTATAATAAATCTTAAAATTAGGTGTTATGGATTCTCTAGTCTTGTTCTTCTTTTTCCAATGTTAGTTATTCTAGTTCCCTTTATTTTCCATTTAAATTTGCATCAGCTATCTAGGAAAGATTTGGATTTTTAAGATTTATTAATTTTGGTGGTGGGGGAGTTATATGAATGCATATTCAGGAGGGATATTTTAGTTGAATTTACATTTTCTTGTAATAATTTTCTGATTTTGTTGTTAGGGCAAACTAGCCTCATGAAATGAGTTGGAAATAGTTTCTTTTAAGTTTTCTGGTAGAGATTTTAAACATTAGTATTATTTTTTCTTTAAATATTTGATGTAATTTATCTGTGAAATCATTAGGGCCTGAAGTTTTCTTTGAAGACTTTTTTTTTTAAACTACAAAGTCATTTTTTTTTTAATTCTTAAATTTCTTTCTTTTTTAAAAAATTTTTATTAACATATAAGGTATTATTAGCCTCAGGGGTGCAGGTCTGTGAATCGCCAGGTTTACACACTTCACAGCACTCACCATAGCACATACCCTCCCCAGTGTCCATAACCCCACCCCCCTCTCCCTCCCCTTCTCTCCCCAGCAACCCTCAATTTGTTTTGTGAGATTAAGAGTCTCCTATGGTTTGTCTCCCTCCTGATCCCATCTTGTTTCATTTTTTCCTTCCCTACCCACCCAAACCCCCCATATTGCCTCTCAAATTCTTCATATCAGGGAGATCATATGATAATTGTCTTTCTCTGATTGACTTATTTCGCTCAGCATAATACCCTCTAGTTCTATCAACATCATTACAAATGGCAAGATTTCATTTATTTTGATGGCTGTTTTGTATTCCATTGTATATATACCACTTCTTCTTTATCCATTCATCTGTTGATGGACATCTAGGTTCTTTCCATAGTTTGGCTATTGTGGACATTGCTGCTATAAACAGTCGGGTGCATGTGCCCCTTCGGATCACTACATTTGTATCTTTAGGGTAAATACCCAGTAGTGTGATTGCTGGGCCATAGGGTAGCTCTATTTTCAACTTTTTGAGGAACCTCTATGCTGTTTTCCAGAGTGGTTGCACCAGCTTGCATTTCCACTAACAGTGTAGGCGGGTTCCCCTTTCTCCTGACCCTTGCCAATACCTGTTGTTTCCTGACTTGTTAATTTTAGCCATTCTGACTGGTGTGAGGTGGTATCTCATTGTGGTTTTGACTTGTATTTCCCTGATGCCAAGTGATGTGGAGCAGTTTTTCATGTGTCTGTTGGCCATCGGGATGTCTTCTTTGCAGAAATGTCTGTTCATGTCCTCTGCCCATTTCTTGATTGGATTATTTGTTCTTTGGGTGTTGAGTTTGCTAAACTCTTTATAGATTTTGGATATGAGCCCTTTATCTGATATGTCTTTTGTAAATATCTTCTCCCATTCTGTCAGTCATCTTTTGGTTTTGTAGACTGTTTCCTTTGTGGAAAAGGTTTTGATCTTGATGAATTCCCAAGAGTTCCTTTTTTCCTGTGCTTCCCTTGTCTTTGATGATGTTTCTAGGAAGAAGTTGCTGTGGCTGTGGTAAAAGAGGTTGCTGCCTGTGTTCTCTCGAAGGATTTTGATGGATTTCTTTCTCACACTGAGGTCCTTCATCGATTTTGAGCCTATTTTTGTATGTGGTTTAAGGAAATGGTCCAGTTTTATTTTTCTGCATGTGGCTGTCCAATTTTCCCAACACCATTTGTTGAAGAGGCTGTCTTTTTTCTACTGGACATTCTTTCCTTGTCAAAGATTAGTTGACCGTAGAGTTGAGGGTCTATTTCTGGGCTCTCTATTCTGTTCCATTGATCTATGTGTCCTGTTTTTGTGCCAATACCATACTGTCTTGATGATGACAGCTTTGTAAAAGAGCTTGAAGTCTGGAATTGTGATGCCACCAACTTTGGCTTTCTTTTTCAACATTCCTCTGGCTACATGAGGTCTTTTCTGGTTCCATATAAATTTTAGGATTATTTCTTCCATTTCTTTGAAAAACATTGATGGTATTATCAAAATATTGGGATGGCATTAAATGTGTGGATTTCTTTATGTAGCATAAACATTTTCACAATATTTGTTCTTCCAATCCATGAGCATGGAACATTTTTCCATTTCTTTGTGTCTTCCTCAATTTCTTTCTTGAGTATTTTTTAGTTTACGGAGTATAGATTTTTTTGCCTCTTTGGTTAGGTTTATTCCTAGATATTTTATGGTTTTGTTGCAATTGTAAATGGGATTGACTCCTTAATTTCTCTTTCTTCTGTCTTGTTGTTGGTGTATAGAAATGCAACTGATTTCTGTACATTGGTTTTATATCCTGATACTTTACTGAATTCCTGTACAAGTTCTAACAGATTTGGAGTGGAGTCTTTTGGGTTTTCCACATAAAGTATCGTATCACCTGCAGAGTGATAGTTTGACTTCTTCTTTGCCATTTGGATGTGCTTAACTTCTTTTTGTTGTCTGATTCCTGAGGATAGGACTTCTCATACTATGTTGAATAGCAGGGGTGATAATAGACATCCCTGGCGTGTTCCTGACCTAGCGGGAAAGCTCTCAGTTTTTCTCCATTGAGCATGAAATTCACTGTGGGTTTTTCATAGATGGCTTTGATGATATTGAGGTATGTACCCTCTATCCTTATACTTTGAAGAGTTTTGATCAAGAAAGGATGCTGTACCTTGTCAAATGCTTTTTTAGCATCTATTGAGAGTATCATATGGTTCTTGATTGTTCTTTTATTAATGTATTGTATCACATTGATTGATTTGTGGATGTTGGACCAACCTTGCAGCCCAGGAATAAACCTCACTTGGTCGTGGTGAATAATCCTTTTAATGTACTTTTGGATCCTATTGGCTAGTATTTTGGTGAAAATTTTCTCATCTGTGTTCATCAAGGATGGTGGTCTGTAATTCTCTTTTTTGATGGAGTCTTTGTCTGGTTTTGGGATCAAGGTAATGCTGTCCTCACAAAATGAGTCTGGCACTTTTCCTTCCATTTTTATTTTTGGAACAGTTTCAGGAGAATAGGAATTAATTCTTCTTTAAATGTTTGGTAGAATTCCCCTGAGAAGCCATCTGGCCCTGGGCTCTTATTTGTTGGGAGATTTTTGATGACTACTTCAATCTCTTTACTAGTTATGGGTCTATTCAGGTTTTCTATTTCCTTCTGGTTCAGTTTTGGTAGTTTAAATGTATCCAGGAATGTATCCATCCTTTCCAGGTTGTCAAATTTGCTGCCATAAAGTTGCTTATAATATGTTCTTATAATTGTTTGTATTTCTTTGGTGTTGGTTGTGATCTCCTCTTTCATTCATGATTTGTTTATTTGGGTCCTTTCTCTTTTCTTTTTGATAAGTCTGGCCAGGGGTTTATCAATCTTATTAATTCTTTCAAAGAAACAGCTCCAAGTTTCGTTGATTTGTTCTATCGTATTTTTGGTTTCTATTTCATTGATTTCTGCTCTGATCTTTATTATTTCTCTTCTCCTGCTGAGTTTAGGCTTTCTTTGCTGTCCTTTCTCCAGCTCCTTTAGGTGTAGGGTTAGGTTGTGTATTTGAAATCTTTCTTGTTTCTTGAGAAAAGCTTGTATCACTATATATTTTCCTCTCAGGACTGCCTTTGCTATGTCCCACAGATTTTGAACTGTTGTATTTTCATTATCATTTGTTTCCATGAATTTTTTCAATTCTTCTTTAATTTCCTGGTTGACCATTCATTCTTTAGAAGGATGCTCTTTAGTCTCCCATGTATTTGGGTTCTTTCCAAATTTCCTTTTGTGCTTGAGTTCCAGCTTCAGAGCATTGTGGTCTAAAAATATGCAGGGAATGATCCTAATCTTTTGGAACTGGTTAAGACTGGATTTGTGTCCCAGAATGTGATCTATTCTGGAGAATGTTCCATGAGCATTAGAGAAGAATGTGTATTCTGTTTTTTTGGAATGGAATTTCTAAATATGTCTGTGGTGTCCATCTGGTCCAGTGTATCATTTAAGGCCTCTCTTTCCTTGTTGATCTTTGGCTTGGATGATCTGTTCATTTCAGTGAGGTGGGTGTTAAAGTTCCCTACTATTATTGTATTATTGTTGATGTGTTTCTTTGATTTTGTTATTAATTTGTTTATATCATTGCTCCCATGTTAGGGGCATAGATAGTTAAAATTGTTAGATTATCTTGTTGTACAGACCCTTTGAGTATGATATAGTGTCCTTCCTCATCTCTTATTATAGTCTTTGGCTTAAAATCTAATTGATCTGATATAAGGATTGCCACCCGAGCTTTCTTCTGATGTCCATTAGCATGGTAAATTGTTTTCCACCCCCTTACTTTAAATTTGGAGGTGTCTTTGGGTCTAAAATGAGTTTCTTGTAGGCAATATATTGATGGGTTTTGGTTTTTTATCCATTCTGATACCCTATGTTTTTTGATTGAGGCATTTAGCCCATTTACATTCAGGGTAACTATTGAGAGACTTGAATTTAGTGCCATTGTATTGCCTGTAAGGTGACTGTTACTGCATATTGTCTCTGTTCCTTTCTGGTCTACTCCTTTGGCTCTCTCTTTGCTTAGAGGATGCCTTTCAATATTTTCTATAGTGCTGGTTTGGTGTTTACAAATTCTTTTAGTTTTTGTTTGTCCTGGAAGCTTTTTATCTCTCCTATTTTCAACGATAGCCTAGCTCGATATAGTATTCTTGGCTGCATGTTTTTCTCATTCAGCGCTCTGAATATATCATGCCAGTACTTTCTGGCCTGCCAGGTCTCTGTGGATAAGTCTGCTTCCAACCTAATATTTTCTTACTATTGTATGTTACAGACTTTTTGTCCTGGGATGCTTTCAGGATTTTCTCTTTGTCACTAAGACTTGTAAGTTTTACTACTCAATGATCAGTGTGGACCTGTTCTTATCGATTTTGAAGGGGGTTTCTTGCATCTCCTGGAATTTGATGTTTGTTTCCTTTCCCATATTAGGGAAATATTCTACAATAATTTGCTTCAATATACCTTCTGCCCCAGCCTCTCTTTCTTCTTCTTCTGAAATCCCAATTATCCTAATACTGTTTCATCTTACAGTATGACTTATCTCTTGAATTCTCCCCTCATGGTCCAGTAGTTGTCTCTCTTTTGCTCAGTTTCTTTATTCTCTGTCATTTGGTCTTCTTTATCACTAATTCTCTCTTCTGCCTCATTTATCCTAGCAGTAAGAGCCTCCATTTTTGATTGCACCTCATTAATAGCTTTTTTAAATTTCAGCTTGGTTAGATTTTAGTTCTTTTATTTCTCTAGAAAGGGCTTTTATTTCTCCAGACAGGGTTTCTCTAATATCTTCCATGCCTTTTTCAAGCCAGCTAGCACCTTGAGAATCATCATTCTGAAATCTAGGGCTGATATATTACCAATATATTGATTAGGTCCCTAGCCTTCAGTACTGCCTCTTGTTCTTTTTTTTTTTTTTCTTTTTTTTTTGTGGTGAGTTTTTCTACCTTGTCTTTTTATCCAGATAAGAATATATGAAGGAGAGAATAAAATACTAAAATGGTGGCAAAAACCCCAGGAAAATGTGCATTACTAAATCAGAGGAGACTCCAAAATCATGGGGAGAACAAAGGGTGTAAAAGAAGTTCAAAAAATTAAAATATATATATATATATATATATATATGACTGGTGAATAGGTCCTAGCTACCCACTTGGTTTTGGATATATTTTGGTCTCTTAAAAGAAACTACCTCCCAAAATTTTTAAGAAAGAAAGAAAGAAAAAAAAAAAAAGAAAAAAAATATATATAATCTCCAATAATAAGGGTAAACACAGTGAAGGGTTGGAATATGACTGTAAAGATGATAATTTAAAAAATATCTAAAAAAGGAGTTAAATTGGTATGGAAAAGAATGAAATAGCTAGTGGAGAGAATTTGCTCAGGCTGGAGTCTAGAACACAGCCCTGTGCTAAATTTAGTGTATATTTTGATCAATTAGAAGGAGTTGTATACCAAAAATTTTTAAAAGTTATGTATATAAAAAATAAAGTTAGATACAATGAGGTATAAAATATGACTATAATAATGAAGGTTCAAAAATATTTTTTTAAAGAAAGGTATTGTTAAGATAAACTAGTTAAAAAACGTTAAAAGAGGAAAGAGTAAACGTTAAAAAATTAGAATAAGAAAAAATAAAATTAAAAAAATTTAATTAACTTTGCAAGACTAAAAATTCATGCGGAGAAAGCCATGCTTTGTTTTCCCCTCCCTGGAATTCCACTGTTCTCCTTGATGAGGGAGCTTGGTCTTGGCTGGATGTTCTTGCTGATCTTCTGGGTTAGGGGCCTGTTGTAGTGATTCTCAAGTGTCTTTGCCTAAGGCAGAATCACTGCCCTTGCCAGGGGCTGGAATAAGTAATATGCTCAAGTTCACTCTCGGGTGTTTTGTTCCCTGAACTCTCTCCGTAGAGCTCTGGAGGATAGGAATGAAAATGGCAGCCTTCCAGTCTCTGACCCAAAGGAGCCAAGAGCTCAGGGCTCCACCCCTCAGTGCACCCTTGGAGAAAAGTGCTCAATCACTCCCGTCTCCCTGGTCTCCAGCCATGCTCTGAGCTCACCTGGCCTGTGACTAGGCATTGTCGTCTCTGGCACACAGCTCCATTTGGGGTCTCTAAACCCAGCAGATTCCTGCCACTCTGCCCTTTCAGGGGGGTTTCTCTGGAACTGCCACTTGTGGGGTCCCTGCTCAAAGAGCAGTGGCCTGACAGTGCCACCGAGTGAGAGCTCACTCCTTGGCTCCCTCTCTGTAGCTGGCTTTCCCTCTCTAATACCTGCAAGCTCTGCTACACTCAGACACCTCCGGATCCTTCTGTGACCCCGTGACCTGAGACCACGCTATTCCCACGAGGGCTCCACCCCTGCTTAACTTCTAGAGTGATGTCCTTCAGTGGAGCAGACTTTTAAAAGTTCTGATTTTGTGCTCCATTGCTCCACCACTTGCCAGGAGCTGGCCTTTCCCCCAGCAGTCTATCTTCATTTGTAGGTGTTCAGAATGGTTTATTAACTATCTAACTGAATTCCTGTGACCTGATGTCATCTCAGCCTGCTACTCTTCCGCCATCTTTACTCCTCTGAATCTGCAAAGTCAATTTTCCTAACAGATTACAAAACTATTTAGATGTTGCATTTCTTTTTGAGTGAGCTTTGATTGCTTGTGTCTTTCAAAAAATCAGTATATTTCATTTAAGTTTTTCAACTATGGACTGTTTACTCACAGTATTCTCTTGCCACCATTTAAATATTAATATTAACTGCAATAATGTTCCCTCTTTCCTTCCCAAATTGAAATTAGTTTCTTCTCTCTCTCTCTCTTTTTTTTCTTATTTAGTTTGGATAGAATTTAATTCTTATTTTAAAGTTCTCAAAGGCCAAACTTTTACTTTCACTAATTTTCATTATTTTTCTATTTTTATTTTTTTAATTTTATTGTCATTTTTGTATCTTATGATTATTTTGGATTTTATTTACCTTTTTTCCCCCTTGTTCATAAATTCAAGTCCTAATCTTGATAAAATGTATATTTTTTTATTTATTTCAAAATATTTTAAATTTCATTTGGGATACTTTTTTGAACCTTGGGTGATTTAGAAATATTTTAATTTGTAATTGGGAAATGATTTTTATCATAGATCTTTCATTTCATTATACTTACAGACTATACTTCATATAGTTTTAATTTAATATTCTATGGGCTAAAATATAGTCTATCTTTATGAATACCACATACACATTTGAAATAAATGTGTTTTGTTAGGTTAAGTCATTGAAAAATGTGGTTTAGATCAAATAGATGAATAATATCTGTAAATTCTCTATTATCTTTTCCTGCCTATGTTTTCTATTACTGAGAGAGGAATATTGAAATTCTCCAAAATAATTTTGGATTTTCATAGTTCTTAACTTCATATATTTTAAGCCTTTAGTTGTATACACATTTAGGTTTCTTCTATTTTCTTGAAGAATTGACTCCTTTCATCATTATATAATAACACTTTTCATACTGGTCAATATTCTTCTGAAATATCCTTTTTGTAGTTTCAATATAGCTACTTCAGCATTCTTTTGATAAATAAGAGCCTGATATACCTTTCTCCACCTTTTTACTTTTATACTATAAGTTTCTTCATACTTAAAATGGGTTTCTTGGAGTCAGCTCTTAGTTGGGTCTTACTTGTTTTAATCTAATAATATCTCTCATTTAACAATGTATTTAGAACATCTACAATTAAGATAATGATTGATATGTGGTTAAAATCTATCATCCTGACATGATTTTTTATTCCATGTATTCTTTTTCTCATTTTTATTCCTAATTTGGGACTTTTTTTTAAATGTTTGACATTGTGATTACAGTATACGTTTTTAATCAGAAACTATCTTCAAATGATATTTTACTTCTCATATGTGTAAGGACTTTAAAATTATATACTTCAAATCTCCTTCCTGTTTTTCATGCTACACAGTAATATTTTTTAATTTTATATTTGCTATGAACACACAACATTATTTCTCTTTATTCTTAAGTTATTCATGTTTTAGATTAAACCTATGGAAAAATGAATTTTGTATTTATCCTCATTTATTGATTTTCTAGAAATATTCATTTATTTGTATATATTCATGTTTTTCTCTTATCACATCCCTACTATGGGAAGAACTTTAATATTTCTTGTAGAGCAGGTCTGCTTGCAATGAATTCCTCTGTTTTCATTAAGGAAGTCTTTATTTGTCCTTCCTTTTTATATTATATGTATGCTTTGAATAAAATTCCGGGTTAACAAGGTTAACAGGTTTTTTTTCTTTTTTTCACTTCAAAGAGGACTATTTCCTGCTGTGTGTGTGTGTGTGTGTGTGTGTGTGTGTGTGTGCATGTGTGTGTGTGCATAGTTTATGATGATATCAGCTACAAATCTTATATTTCTTCCTATTTGTCTTTTCTCTGTGTCTTCAAGTTTTTTTCTTTGATGTTAGCATTTTGAATATGTTCTGAGTCACTGGGTGGTGGGATAGAGACTTGTTTTATTTCTTTTTGTCTTTATCCTTCCTCCTCTTCTCTGAGTTTTGGGGATCTGTGGTTTGGTATCTGTCATTAATTTGGGAATTAATTTGATATCTCTCATTTTTTAAAATATTTGTCCATTCTTTAGCTCACTATTTTTTTTTTTTTAGGATCCTATTACATATTTGTTAGACTATTTGACCATATCTGAAATCTCTTGGATTTTTTTTCTTGGTTCTTTGATCTCTTTGATCTTTGCTCTGAGTCATTTTTGTTACTCTCCTGTTAAATTCATTTATCCTTTCCTTAGTCCACTGGTTATCTTGCTAAATGTATTTTTAATATATTTTTAAAATTTTTCATTTCAGGAATGGTCATATTTTCCTTATAGTTCAATCTCTCTTCTGGAATTATCCATTAGACCTTGCATCATGTCTACCTTCTAAAACAGAGCCTCTATTAATCATAGTTGTTGTAAATTTTCTGTTTGATTTTCCTAACAAGTGTCTAATATTCTGAAACTGGTTCTTTGGATTATTTGGTCCCTACCATGCATTGTTTTTTGTTTTTTTCCGTAGCTGATAATTTTTTACTGAATGCTAAACATCTTCATAGGACATATTGGACATGTCCTTCATAGGATAGCCTGGAAATTGGCATGCTTTTCCTTCTGTCAGAACTTTAGGGTGAGTCATTAAGTTAAAATAGTTAAGTATTCCGTGTTTATGAATAGGTACTCTTATTCTTGGTGCACTATATGCTTCATATTGCCTTTACCTTTAATGTTATCTTGTTCTTAGCTTGGGGACTATTTTGCCTGAATTTTTCTTTGTCCATCATCATCTTTAGGTCTTCTCTTAGGCTGCATCTGAGAGAGAGTCTGTCTTCACATTCTTCATCATCTCTTACAACTAAACTATAATTTGCAACCTAACATATTTTAGCCTGATGGTGAGAGACAGGATAGGGCAAGTTCTAGGTTATTCTCATTAGCCTCATTCATGCATAATCACTGTGTTTCTGGATCTTTGCAGTGTGGGATTCTCAGTGCTTTAACCCAACCTCAAGTGTTGGTTTTGTATGTATGTTTTGTGTATGTTTTGTCCCACTTGTATTCTTGTTCTCCCTCATAAAAATAGGAGATTTTCTTTTTCTTTCTTTTTTCCCAGTTGAAATGGGTTTTGACTGATTTCCTAGGCATGACACTGTATGTTGCCATTTCTCCAAGAGTGTATGCCTTTTTCTACATAGGACAACAGCTGGAAGAATGTGGAGAAAAGGTTCCATTTTTCCTTGTGGCTGTTCTTCCTCCCCACTGGCCCTGTACCATTAAAAATGTTTCCTCAGGATTCTTATCAATGACTTTTGTGAGTACCTGCTGACTTTATAGAAAAAATCCTATGAATGAATATAAATTTTCCTAGTATTTTCTGTTACTGAAAGTTCTTTATTCTGTGGCTAACATACACTTTTCCTTCACAAATCCACTGAAAATGTTAGATAACTTCTACCACATGTCTGCCAGCATTTGGCATAACCAGGCAAGCAAATTATCATGGCTGTATTTGTCCTTAAATTTTTGATTAGTTGGTGCTCTCTGACACCAGGTGTTTGATGGGTTAAAGAAAAACTATAAATTTTAAGATGGGCTGTTGTTTTTGTTGTTGAAGGGATGAGAGTGATAATATTTATAATATTCTAGAGCTCATGTAGCCAGAAGTTGATCTAGAAGCACGTTACATTTAAAATAAAAGTTGATGTTGATCCCATTGAAATGAGAAAGTTGCCATATAGATTAGCTGGTTACAACTCTATTTTTATGATCTCCCCAAACATTCACTTAAGAATTGTTATCAAAATTTTAAAAACATACTTTTTAAAGAATTTTTCCAAATTACAGTATAATATTGCTGACTAGTGTGAAGATAATACAGAGCAAGTGTTCAGTGTTCACTAAATGGGTACAAAGTAGGATGTCAGTTTAAAGCTCCATTCATTGCATGCTCACATAGCTAAGCAGTGCAAATGTGATGATGAATATTTCACAGCCCCCAACTTCAAAGAATGCATGTCTAGAGGGAGACAATCATAGCAACGAAGTGTAATACAGATATTGGAGGTTATCGTAATCAAATGTAAAAAGCGATCTAGGGGAATGGGAACAAGGGCAACAGCCCCAGCGTTAAATGTTTCATTCTATTCCACTGTTGGAGACTAGTCTAATATTGGAGTCTACTCTGATATTGTGCAATTTAAATTGTGACAAGGCTTATCTTAGAGTAGTTTACAGGACATAGTTTAATTTTAGCCTCACATGGCTTGTGATAATTCCTTCCTTCTTTTTCCTACTCCATGATGGACTCCCTTTCTAAGATGAATTCATAAAGGAACTGCCAGAAAGATGGGGGGAAAACAAAGAGAAAACAGTATCATAGAAGTCAAGCAAGGAAAATATTCTCAGAGAAACTCAGTTCAGTGTCATTAGTAGCTTGTTCTAGAACAAATTTTATACTGTAGTTATATTCTCATGATTTATGATTTAAAAGTAGAATGTTTATCTGTTTTCCACCCTCTGTAAAGTCAGAACTACCACCTGTCATTCTACAGTTTTCCAGATCTAGCAATCCCCTGATGTGAACTGCAGAATACTAACAAGATGATTATTCTAATATGAACATATAATGACACTTCCGATTTCTGTATGCTGATTATTTTTATTTGCTAATCAACACATTGTTTTCTTTCATTCACTAAAGTTCTTAATGAAAGGAGATTTAAAAAAAATTTGAATCCACCAAACCTTTGCAGATCAAGGTATTTACACTTCAGAAAATGCAACATTAACATAAAAATTCAATTTTCATGTATCTTTCTGTCAGTATAAAAACTCTGAGGAAAATTATAACTCTCAAAGGATAGTGAAGCACAGCAGTCTTTGAAGACCTCCCATATAAAAATCAATGTATGGATTGCTCATCATTTCCTCTTACATGAGAAATACAATCTGGATAGGTTATTCTTTTTTAAAACTTATTTCTGAACACATTGTGAGAGAAGGAAAAATAAGATGGAAATCTCAGAAAGAATAGGAAATTATTTAAAACTTTTAGTGTGGTATGTATCTTTGAAGTATAAAAAATAGATTTGTGTGCATTGGGACAGCTAAGCAAAGAGTAGTTAACATTTTTTTTTAAACATCAAAACTAGGAATAATCACACTAACACATTTATTGCTGAATTTGAGTTATAAGTAAGATAAATTTTAAAATAATATGCCATCTTATTATATAAGCTCACCATGCAATCTTCAGTTCATAGAATTAGCTTTAGAAAATATAGAAGAGCTTGGAGAAGAAAAATTATGCATAATTCCTATGCAGAGAAAAACATAATTGGTAGGATGTATTTGTTTTTTCCCCCAGGTGTGTGTATATAATATTATGTGTATACTCATGCACAGCATGCATTTATTTTTAATAATGAACTATTTTATTTTTTCACCTGTATTGTACTATGTGTTTGTATCTATGTGTATAAATTAAACATCCATAGGTAATTGGCATTTTATTGCAACTATCATTTTGGATTAGCTTTCACTTAGCCTTATGCCAACATCATTCTTCAAATTATGGAATCATAAATGTTATTAAATGAATGCTTACCATTACATTGTATTATACTGTATAAATATACAAATTTTATATAATCATTTCCATATTGATGGGCATTCACTTCATTTTCCAAGTTACATAATATTTAAGGTGTTGCAATGAAAATATATATATTTCTCTGTGAGTTTATTCAGTTATGTCCATAGAATGGATTATTAGAAATTAAATTAGTACATGAAGTAATGGATATGTATAAGGCACTTCATACATACCATAAATGTTCCAGAAACATAATAGTGATTTACACTTTCACTTAAAGTATTTGAAAGTGACTATCTGAATTTCGTTTTAGTGAAGATTTGTTGGTTTACTTGAAAATCAAATAATGCTCAGGAGAAAGAATTGTATACATGTGATTTATTTTTTTAAATGATCATACCCAAATTATCTGTCTCCAACTATGTGACAACAAAGATCACAGGATATGAAGCAATCAGATAAATTATAATGGTATTAACACAGACATTAATACAATCAGTACAAAATAGTACATCCAAGTTATTCTATAGATCCATATTGAGAAAAGGAAAATTAATGCATCTTGACTCATTTATTTTATTATTATTTTTTATGAGTGGATTACAGAAAAAGATTATAACAAGCTCTAGTGAAGCATATGTTACCCAGTGAATCCTTGGTGATGCTTTCTATCTTGAATTGGTTAAAAATGAGAACTTAGAAAAATCCATTGAAATACCTAAGCAGCTAAAGAAAAGATGGAAATTAAAATCTAGAGTGATACCAGAGATAATTTTGTTTGCTCAAGTGTAAGAGAAAAATTAGGTTGATGAATTTAGATGTTCTTTAGGCCTGTATTTGCTGATACCTACTGGATACTAAATCATGTTCAGGCCTGGGGAATTGTGAAGACACAGATAAAATACTTGTTCTTAAACCATGATCTAATGGAGAAGAAAGATAATAAGTAAAAAAAATGCACAAAAGTTATATAATACCAATGGTGATGCATATTATCAAGAACAAATCAAACAAGTACAGTTTGTTTTGTGAATGTATAATAGAATGATCTTGACATGGAAAGGTAGGAAAGACATTTCCATGGAGTTCTAAAAGACACACACGAATAGGCACAGAGGAAGACAAGAACTTCTCAAGCACTGGAAAGAGACCGTAAGGATTTGAGGCAGACAGGAAATTTGGAAAACTAAAATAACTGTATATAGGATGTAGTAAGTTAGGAGTATAGGAGTTAAGATTGTAGCTTGAGTTAGAAGTCCAATAATGGAAGGCCATGTTGAAGAATTTAGAATCTATATTAAAATATATATATATATGTGTGTGTGTATATATATATATATGCCTGTTCATAAAAGTTATTCAGGAAAATGTTAAAGAACTAAATAATCTGGTTGAAATTCCATAGAAAGGGTACAGAACTGTAAAAGAAATCTTTTCAAAGTGTAAACTCTCGTGTGTGTGTGTGTGTGTGTGTGTGTGTGTGTGTAATCACTACAAATAGAACTTTGAGAAGTAGAAAGGATATTTTTGAAAAATGTAGTAGTCTTTACATTTGCAGGTAATGTAACTCATAATTTCCTTCATGAAATTTAGACTCATAGGAATAAACCACAGGTTTATCCATCTAACTGATTGATCTAAACTGCCATGAGAGTTGATATATTTCTCTCACATAAACATTTTCCAATTACTTGGTATCAATTTCAAAAACTTCTTAGTTTTACCTTCCTTCAGTAACAGTAGTAGGTAAGTTTCTCCAAATAAACAATGCTTGTATCATTGTAAAAGAATACAGCAGATAAGAAAATGGATAGAGCTCCTGGATAGCTCAGTGGGTTAAGCCTCTGCCTTTGGCTCAGGTCATGGTCTCAGGGTCCTGAGATCGAGCCCCGTGTTGGGCTCTCTGTTCAGCAGGGAACCTGCTTCCCTTCCTCTCTCTCTCTGCCTGCTTCTCTGCCTACTTGTGATCTCTGTCAAATAAATAAATAAAATCTTAAAAAAAAAAGAAAATGGATAGAGCCAGACAGAGCCTCCTGGAGATATAGACACTGATAGTAACATCACCCAGTTACATTTTTTGTAATTAAATTTGTCTCCGTGAAATTATTAATTTATTCATGTTATTCTGAAAACCCCAATTATTAAACTATTAAATCTTAAAGTAGCTACTACTTACTCTATTTAAAACTTTAATTTATTGTAACACATATACAAAAAGTGTAACAAATAGCACTTTTGTCTCTAGATTATAGAAGTTTATGACAAAACCCTATAACAATGAACAAAATCAGATGAGTTTAAAATCTTATTTTTAATTGATATTATATGATATCAATGATATTAAAAGATATCCAAGAACTGTGGATGCAAATGAATTTGAACTAAAATCTAGAGAGGCACATGTCTTTCTAGGGAGCAGGAGCTAGGAGGCTGTGGTCTCTCTGGGAGACCCTGAGCCTCAGCAAGGGCTCGCCTTGGAGCCCCTGTCATAGTCAGAGGAAGTCTGGAAGACGAAAGAGAACCAAAAAGACATGTAGAAGAGTTGTTGTCCCCCCTCCCCCGTACTCCCTAAATCTTAGACTTTTTGGCTCTCCTCCTCTGGGGGAACAAAGCCTCAACTTTAAGCTATTCACATATTATCTTTCCCCCTAATTTCTCTATTGTCTTCTGATTCCCCAATTCTCATTTTCCTCCATACATTAACCACTCCTTTAAAGGTGGGGACCAACTAATGATTACTGGGTTTTGTTCTAGGGGTCGTTATTTTAGGCCAGCTCTGTTTTTCCCTGGCGTTGTGCAGCTGTCCTATGTACGCTGTACTGGGATATCCCAGTACAGAAGTATCTTTGCTCAGGTTTAAAGCCTACAGCTGATGCTTTACATATGGAGCTTCCCTGGTGGTCTCCCCGGGCCTGCACAGTTTGGTGCTGAAGAATTTGGCAGTTTATACTCTGAATTGTGCACTTTCTCTGTAGCTCCCATTCCTCTGGGGCTCTCCCAGGTAAATTTCCAGCCATGGTGTCTGTTTCCGTATGTGTCATCTGGGACCCCAATCCAGTAAGTCTTCCATTTTCTGCTGTTTAAGTTGCATGTGAGCTGATAAACGAATTCAGAGAGAAACAAACAAGAAAGTCTTACTGAGTTCTGTCCTTCAAAAATAGCATCTTGTGTTTTCCTTGTGTCCTAGGAGTCTTCCCTGTTCACACACAATTCAGTGGTCAGCTAAGGTTTGCAGAGAGTTTATATTTACATTAGTATCTCATCCCTCCTTCTGCTAACTTGCTCAAGGCTGTAACTCCAGCACCTAAAATGGAAACCTAGTAACCTATACTAGGCACTCTCTAAATATTTGTTGACTGACTGGCTGATCCCTGTTGATACACTGCAAAAGCCAAAGTCTAAACCCAGTGTTCTCATTTGGATATTTGTGATATTTTATGAAATTGGAAAAAGTTTTAGTGGAAATGTTAGGAAAAGAATTTTCAACAGACAGGAAACAAGTAACCTACTTCACAATTCATGGGCATGATTTGATTAGGATATCGTGAATAAAATGAGGCAAAATACATAACTAAGTGATCCATTATAGGAGCACCTCGGGTGCTCAGTGGGTTAAAGCCTCTGCCTTCTGCTCAGGTCATGATCCCAGGGTCCTGGGATGGAGCCCCGCATCGGGCTCTCTGCTCAGCAGGGAGCCTGCTTCCCCCTCTCTCTCTGCCTGCCTCTCTGCCTACTTGTGAGATAAATAAATAAAATCTTAAAAAAAAAAAAAGAGTTATCCATTATAAATGTCATCATAGATGAGTTAAAGAACATGTTCTTCTTGCAGAAAACAAAGACACTTTTCAAAAATTGTCTAAGAAATTGGTTGGTCTGCAGTATAGATATAGTGCAGTATCAACTTTCAAGCTATTGTTCTATATCCAATTCAGTATTTACCTAAAAATTATATATGAGAAACGATTATTTTATGATATTGTATGGTTCTTTTTGTTAATATCACCTAGTAATTCTAGTTCAGAAAGTTTCCTTGAAACAAATAAAGTATTGGGTTAGAGAATTGAATAAACTTCTAGGTCAGTGAAAGAACAAAGCAAAATAATGTTGCATGTTTAATATGCATTTACAAAACAATAATTAGGGAATGATTATTTCTGAATCACAGATTTATTACGTTTCACAAGAGTTAATTTCATGCTTCTTCTAATACTTTATTTAAATGCTTGGTATAACATTATAATTGATTCACAATGTATGAAGGGCAAACAAATTGGAATTAAAATATAAAGAGTCACTATTAATTATCAATTCAAGTGAAGGTGAAACAACTTTAAAAATTGATTAGAAATTAACCTGAAGTTATGATTTTGCTTATAAACACTAAATTCTTATTCAGGAACATAAAAAATTAAAAAAATTTCATATATATATATGTGTGTGTGTGTATAGATATACATATACACATATACATATATATAGCATATACACGTGTGTGTGTATATATATATATAAGACATTTTATTTTATATATGTATTACATGTATATACAATATATTCTTTGGGAAAGGAAATAACTACTCAAAATATTAGGAGACCCCAATTAAAACCAATTATTTTTCCTCAGCAATATTGTTTAGAATTTCCAAATCATTTTTTTCAAGGATTCTTGAACATTTGTTCAATTCAAATGGCAACAGCAGTATAATAAGTATTATGTTAAAACCTCTTTTTGTATAATTTATCATCTCTTTGACCCATTAAAAGCAACTTAATTTTTCTGATCTCAGGTTCTACTCATTAACAGGGACAGATGTCAGTCTCCTTGTCCATTTGTGTGAATCAATTACATTCATTTTTATACTCAACAGTAGGTACAACTCATAGTGAGCACTGAGAATAATTTCATTTGAATGAATGAATATTTTATTTATGGCTCACAAAGTTATTCACATATAAAAAAAAATCTCAAAAGTTCTAAACCTAAAAGTTTAAACTCTAAAGAGTTAAATCTAAGTCAATTGGGAAAGCCTTTTACTGGAAACACAGGTGGCAGAGGAGTAATTAACATCAACAACTTGTGTTGCTCCAGATTGCAAAACTGAAAGATTACTTACATGTGCATTGGTATGAAAATAACTTGGTTTACAACGGTGAAATACAAGAAAGCAAAATATGGCTCAGATGATAATTCATAAATAACTCATTTATAAATTCAAATGATGAAACATCCAAACCAACATCAGTGCTTAGTACTTCCATAAATAAATTTGATAATCTAGACCAATGGAGCCCTCCACTTCTGGCTCAGTCCTACTCTCAAATAAACCCCATGACAAGCCTTAGAGAAAAGGAGTCAGTCTGCAGTGCATTGCCTTTCTCTTTTGATTTTCAGCCTCTCTTGTGATTTATCAACACAACCATTCATCTTTCCTTCTTCATCATCATCTTCTTTTTTTTTTTAGATTTATGTATGTATGTATGTATGTATGTATTCATTTATTTATTTGAAAAAGAGAGAGTATTGGTGGGGGGAGGGTGGCAGAGGAGAGGGAGAAATAGGCTCCCTGCTGAGCAGGAAGCCAGATGAGGGACTGGATCCCAGAATCCTGAGATCATGACCTGAGCTAAAGGCAGATGATTAACCACCTGAGCCACCCAGGTGCTCCCTCTTCATATTCTTCTATAATTACTGAAACTTGCGTGCTTTGACCCCAAATTAGCATTGCTCTAGGGCTTTTAAGAAACATTTTCCTTCTCCTCTTACTCCATATTGGTATGAAATTGTTCCCCATGTGACAATTTGCTTCCACGTATTGTCTTCAATTTAATGCTTGAAAAATAAAAGTCCTTTACCTTCACTCCTTTTTCCCCCTAAACAATATTTTTCATCTATTTGAGATCAATACTACTAAATTTTGTTGTATTTCATCATTATTATATAATGTAATTTCACTTTTCAAATCTTAAGTATTAGATTAAGTCTTATAACGGGAAAAGCTTCTTTGGTATACTATGATGATTGATGGACTTGTGACTGGTCCAACCAAGACAATGTGGTAGAAGCGTAACTTCTGAGGCTAAGCCATGAGAAGTTTGGCTCCTCCTGCTGTGACTCATGTCTTCAGAGTGTTGAGCCAACATGTTAGAGGTCGGCCTACTTTGACCTCACCATGCTGAAGGAATCGTGCTGAAGGACCACAGGGAAGGCAAGAGCTGTCTAAAGGACATCTCTATTCTGGCTTGCAGCTCTTTGAGTTTAGCCAGCATCAGTGTGAATCAGCCTTCAGGAGATTTTAGCCATCCAAATCACTGATGAATAGAAAAAATAAAACTGCCCCCACCAAACCTTCTCAAACTTCAGTTAGGAAACAAAATACAAGCTGTTGTTAGAGTACCACTCCGTTTGAGGACGCTTGTAACACAATATTGTGAAATGAAGTTTGCTCTTCTAGTAAAGAAGATGAAAAGGAATGAGAAAATCAGAAATGACTGAGCTAGAATGAGATTCAGGTTTTGTCTTGCCGTAGGCTGGCCCAGACCTCAAATGTATTAACTCTGGGGTATAAATTACACTACAAAGTTGTCCCAGCTTGAGGTAAAGAAGCTAGCCTAATCTGTTCCCATCAAAGTTAGTCAGTGACTGCAGCATGCAAGGTGTGGGAGACCCGTCAGATGAGGTGGCTTCAGTTGATCAAGGGAAATACTTTGTAGAAGGCAGCTCTGTGAGCCATTAGCAGCTATGTTCTCAAAGGCCTATGGGCTTAGGTTAGTCACCAAAAGCATCTATTATCCTGAGAAACCACAAGATGGAGATAACTATCAATAGCCTAAGTGATAGTATCTTAAGAGTTCCTCACAGAAATGAAACATCAAAATAGATCATGAGATCAAAACTTGAGACTTGGCTTCATATTAAGCTTGAGTAATTCACACATACTATCCTTTCTTCATCCAATAAACACCTATTGGGAGTCAAAATATGGCCCAGAATATACATTTACAATTCAACTACTTATTTGACCTAACTGCTTGAGAAGGCAAGTACCCTCAAATTGAAAATACTGAAAAACAGTTACACAAGTAATGACTGAAGTAAAGACTGAAAACTCAGTCTTGCTCTGTTCTATGTTTTCAGTTGTACATGTTAGAAATACAAGAAATATTATTCCTGGCACTTCTCCTTTTCCAATTCTCTAAGTCCCATCTTCTTAAATATCTCTCAGATAAATTTCATGTTTCCTTCTCTACCATTATATCCTTAATCCCAATTTACTATATCTTACCTGAAGTGCTGGGATAGCTTTTTAAATTCATTCCTAGATCTCTGCCTAGATCCTTTTAAATCTGATCCTATTGCTAACATGCTCCAAATCCTGAAAAGATGCTCTGTTAGTCTTTCGTGCATGATCATAATCTTCAGTATGCCCCACAATGGGCACATCTCTCTTGCATCTTGCATCTTCTGTTAGATCCAACCTCCCTTTTTATGAGCCTGCCATATGTCTTTCTTTCATTTTCTCCAGAACCAGAGTCTTTGCCTGGGATTCCCTGTGCACATTTATTTCCTTTTCATCCTTCAAATATTGGATCAGTGACTAATTTTCTCCTTTTTCTTTCAACATAGACTAGGTGAGATCTCCAAGTTATATCTGATATCATGTACCACCCCTTCGTAGTATAGATCAAAGTCACAACTTTGATTTTGTGATTATTGATCAATCTTTATTTTTTTCTGCCAAGTTGAAATAATAATGAGAGCAGGAATCAAGTTCATTTTTGTTTCCCAGAGTCTCCCCAGCACTTAATACTGTTCCCAGCAAATGGTAAACATCTGATAAATATTTGTAAAATGAATCGATCAATAAAAATGAAGTCATGTTTTCTGACTGTGGCTAATACTACTTTTCTTTGAGAAAACCAAGGCCATTTACTTTCACTGAGCAGTCGTTTTATCTTCAGAAAATCCTATTAGTTGTCCATGTACTTAGGGCTTTTTCCTGTGCAAATGGAGAAAATAAAGTACAAATGCTTTGCAATATAGATTTCTTTCTCTTTCAAAAATGTATTCAAATGCTTTAGTATTATACATTCCAAAAATACTACATGTTAATAATTGAAAATACTTAGTAATGTAAGGGATAATTATCAGATAATCTGTAAAATCATGTAATTACTTTGTACTGACATGACACTTGTAATTGCTTGTGGGGGATGAATACTTGAGCACACATAAGTAAAATTATAGAACATTGGCTTAAAAAAAATGACACGGAGGCTATTTGTTCTCTGCCAGAATTAACAATGTCTTAGCAATGAAAAAGGAAGGGTGAGACAGACAAGAGAACAGTCTGGGAAGAGTAGGAAGAAAAGACTAAGGACAGGAGAGTAGCCAAAAATAAGAAAGAAAAAAGTCCATGTGTAAGTTCTTAAATCTGTCCAATTTGAACCTCTATACTAGGCTAGCTCCTCACCTTTTTGTTTCTGAAAAAAATAAAGTGTATCATAAATGAAAATGGAAGCATAATCTTCCTGGATTGTCTTTAAATATGTATAGGCATAACATACAATATTTCCTGTATTTTGAAAAATCTAAATGGTGTATAATGGAAAAAAAAAATCCGATTACTGCACAATCCAGTAACCTTTAACACAGGCTAAAAAAAAATTAGCCTGTTGTGAGTCTTCCGTTCAAGTGAGCTATTCTAAACGGCTCATTACCATCTGTAATCCAGGAATGACACTGGCCCATCTATCAGAGAATGTGTGATTAGGCAGCAGGGTTTTACTCTAGGGCTTCATTTTTTCTAATTTTGGAAGGCAGTGGGAGTGTCTCATTTTTTCATATTGAATGATTACGATACTTGTTTAGATAGAAAATGTGATGTGTACTCAATGAATGGAAATAGATGACAAGCTAGGATCTTTTGAAAAACAAATCTGTCTGAAAATTAAAGGGGAAGTCTGCCCTCTTAAATACATTTCTGCATCTCTCTTGTTTGCCAATGCTTGAATCACCCACCACCAGCCAATCTAATACGGGTTTTACTTTAGAGTGGGTGGGCGTTTCAGTTTGCTTACCGGGACTGTAGAAAGTAGAGATGATTTAGAATCAATGTATATATATATATATATATTTTTATGTTAGTCTGAATTTGGTAATTGTTACACATTTTTCCCATGTGTTATATGCTTTTCAGTAAGTTGGGACATAACGCCTAGGAAAGAACGTATTTTAGAAGCTTAATTCTGTCTATGGAGCTGCATTCAAAATAATGCAGTGGGATGAATCTTAAGGCAAGTAATGGCCAAATTCCAGTGCTTTAAATGTTTTAAAATGTAAATGTCAAAAATTTAACGAAACCACGTATTAGCCAGGGTTTGTCAGAGAAGAGCTAATAGAATATGTGGGTGTCTATCTGTCTAAATCTATGCATCTATTTATCTATGGGCAGGATTTTATTTTAAGTAATTGACTCAGGATTGTGAAGGTTGGCAAGTCCACATTCTGCAGGGCAGGAGGGCAGGCTGGAAACCCAGGGCGGAGGTGACACCCCAGCACAAGTCTGAATGCAATCTGGAGGCTGTCTCTTCCTCACATTCTCCCTGTTTTCAGTTAAGGCTTTCGATTGATGGGCTGAGTCCCATCCTCATGATGGAAAGTAATCTTTTGACTAAAATGTTTGCTTTAAATGTTAAGTTCATCTAAAAATTGACTTTATAGCCATATCCTGACTGATATTTGACCTATGATCTGGATTTCATGGCCTAGCCAAGTTGATACACAAGATTCACCACTACAGACTATACTTTTCAAACTTTTAGGAACAGAAAAACAATATGCTAAGTTATATGCCTTATAAGCATAACCTAGGAAGAGAGGTGTAGCATTTAAAACAATGATCAGGTTACCATTTAAAATAAATCCTTTGATACCTAATGTTCTTGTTAGAGATCTTTGATCCCTACGTATATGGAAAGGGAAATAACATAAAAATGAAAACCGTCTGCTTATCCAATAACCTCTGTATTATAGATGTCCACTGCTGACAGTACAGTTTTTGTATTTATTTATTTTTTTCAAGAGTTCTGAGTGGGGAATAGGCTGTAAAACAGCGAGGAAATGATTGAGAAAAAAAAAATCGTGTAACAAACACATACCCATGTCAGCCATATTTAGCAGACTTTATGCTTTAGGATTTAAAATTTAAAATATGTACAGGAATAGCTGAAGTCCCATTTCAAACTCTGTCCTTTACAGAACTCCCATGCCACAGTGAATCACCATCATCTTTGTTGTGATTCTTTCTATTTTATTTCATGCCTATTTATTCTTAAATAATACCTTATTTTGATTCATAAAAGTTATAATAGTACATTCCAAACTGAAGCTAAAGTTGCATGATCACTGAAGAGACTAAACACTATATAAAAGATATATCAAAAAGATACTTATTTGTTTCATAATTAAATAAGTTCGTTTTTATAATTACTCTTAAATAATCTATTGTATGCTGAAGCTGATTCCATTGCTACCACCCATGGAGAAGTATTACACCAGACTCTTCATTAGTATTATAAACAAAAAATAAATATGAGTATTTCATTGTTTTAGAAATGATAGAAAATTGCACATTGATCCTCATGGCAAAATTATAAAATAAACTATGGATAAGTAGATTCTAAGTCTAACAAAAAGGTAATATAACTTTCCTCTTGTTTTTGAATTATATTTTCAATGACAAGCACTTAATCGAGAGACAGGAAGAAAATAAGCAAAAATAAGAATGGCCAGTAGAAAAATGGATAAAATAGGTGATTGAAAATAGAACAAATAAAAATGCAAAAATTATGTAATTCTGTTCATTTATATGTTGAAAATATTTAAAGCACTAATATTTTTACTTGACATAATTATTTAAAAATTTAGATCTAAGAATTATCTTCTCCTCATTGTATTATTATACATCTGTCTTACCAGATCAGTAGTTTTGATATGATATTTTAATATAATCTCCAAACTCACAGAAAATACTATTATTTTTCAGCCATAATAATTTCTTTTATAATGTTGACTCATAAAGCACCTTCCGAAGATGACCAAGAAGAGGGTCCTAGAGAGGGATATGGAGTGATGGCATAATTTATGATGTGTAATGTATGAAATGATACAAGAAGAGATAGCATGCCCCATGCTATGCACCAGACAGCCCGGGTTTAATTTCCAGCACTGCCACTTTCTAGCTGTGTCTAGTTCATCAAATTATTTAGCCTATATATGCCTCAGTTTCCCCATCTGTACTATGGGTATAAGCATAGTAATACCTGGTAAAGGTGAGAATAAAATGAATAGGTTTAGAGTGCTTAAAAGAGTTCCTGACTCAAAGTAAGTCCTATAAAGTATCAGCTATTAACATTCTCACAAGTAGCATTGGTGGGGGCGCCTGGGTGGCTCAGTGGGTTAAAGCCTCTGCCTTTGGCTCAGGTCATGATCCCAGGGTCCTGGGATAGAGCCCCGTATCTGACTCTCTGCTCAGTGGGGAGCCTGCTTCCTCCTTTCTCTCTGCCTGCCTCTCTGCCTACTTGTGATCTCTGTCTGTCAAATAAATAAATAAAATCTTTAAAAAAAAAAAAAGTAGCATTGGTAATAATTCCAGTATTTTTTTTCCAACATAAATACACATTCCTAAAATGGCACTGAAGACTTTCCACAGGATTGCCCCAACCTAATCTTTCAGACGTGTTCATTATAAATATGCCTATAAATAAACTAGTGTTTAGTAGCATTAGTATATGCTTGAATTGTCACCAAAGCATCAAATTATAGTTTAGAATTTAAAACCACTACAGGAATTTACTGTCTAGGCTGAAAGTCTTTCTAAATTACCACCTTTTTCATATTTTTGAAGGCATGGCTACTA
Organism: Mustela nigripes; assembly: GCF_022355385.1. NCBI lineage: Eukaryota > Metazoa > Chordata > Mammalia > Carnivora > Mustelidae > Mustela > Mustela nigripes. The sequence continues at coordinate 80,722,302 of NC_081564.1, read as the reverse complement.
ATCTAGTATTTAATGGAGTCACTAGGTTCTTTTGAGAAATAGTTTAACGTGATGATAAACATATATGTTTTCTCATTGAATCAAATCCACGCAGTGGTCATGCTTAACTCACATACTTACCTCATAGAGCAAATAGTAGAAACAGATGGACTTGAAACTCTTCTGTCTCATAATCATTTTCATTTTTGGTGGCAAGTTTGGCAAATTTTTATTTATTCAGATTAGACCCCATTCTGCATGGTAGTTCGGGACTGTCTCATGGTCTTATGACCTAAAACCGCAAAATGATCTTAATGGTCAATGGGGCATAAATGGCTATTCAGTGACCTTTATACACTTTGTCAAAACATTAGATATTCTGTTATAAATACATAGGGAAATGAAAAAAAAGTAATTACTTCATTCACTGAAGTTTAAAATATTAGAATGTTGAGAACTAGAGCATTCATTCTTTTTAAAATCTTATCAAGACTAGGTGAACAGTTCTTGCTTCTTCCTCGTTCTATAATTGACATTGGGAGAGAACTTGCTTAGAAATATTTAAGTATTTTTAATATTCCATTTTGTGACCTCACCCTAACTTGTTAGTTTTACATCTTTTGCTATTCTTTTAATGATTACACTACAGATTACAATATACATCCTTGATTTATTAAGTCTAATACAATTTAGTTCTAGCACCACTTTCCAGAATAATTTTCATATATAATGTCCAGCATTCAATCCAGCATTACCATCCTTACTAGGAAATAAAGCTTTATGCAGGACAAGAAACATGGCAAATGGCCAACCATGGGATGTGCCCATGAATCAGAATGATCAGGCACAGTTCCTAAAATGCGTGTGGTTTATATAAACCAGAAATTAGATGAAATGAAATGGAATCACATCAGAGAACTCCATACTATGAAAAATATGAATTGGGATTTTTAACTTAAATGATGCAATAATTGAAACTTGAATAATAATTCAAACTTCAATAATAATTGAAAAAAATATATATGATAGCATTTTAAAATAGGAGAACAAATTCATGAACTCGAACATCAGTACCAAGTTAGATTTCTCCTGGAGATTCAAATTTGGTTTACCATTCAGGAATCAAATACTCTAAGTTCCCACACTGGTAGAATAAATGAAAACATATTTGCATTTCAATGCTTAATAAAAATAAAATTCATCCATGTATCCATTCTTGGATAAAATCTTAGCAAATTAAGAAAGGAAATTTGTTCAATATTGTAAAAAAAAAAAAAGAAAAGACGTATTTTAGAAAGAAAATTATGGCAGGATAATTCAATTATGCTTTCTCTTCTATTTGGCAAAAATACTATTTGGGTTAGTACCCAACCCTGCTCTCTTTTGCCTTCTTTGCCTATAATTAAAGCCTAATTAGCATGAGTTATTTGTGCTACAGTCTCAAACACTCCATCTGGTGGCTACCTTAAGGTAGGAATTTGTGCTCCTGTGAAAACCCAAGGACACACGAACTATACCTGTAAGTGGATTATCCTGGCAACCGTCCTCTTTCCAAATCGTATTTATTTATTTTTATTAATTTGTTCTGAGCTCAGAGGTAGGCCAAAGAGATATAATTTAGCACCATACCTAAATCCTAACAAATTATATTTATGAACTTGGAAAATACAATTTTCTTAAGACATCAATATCAGAATTTAAAAACTGAACAGTAATCTACTTGAAAACAACCAAATTAAAAGCCTTTGATGTAAACAAAGAAACAAAATGATAAATACTGCCTATCTTTTTGGAGAAAACATTAATGTGTTGGAATATTTACAAAGTGCCTATAAATCAACGAGGAAAAACTTAAACAAGTAAGTAAGAAAATTGGCTAAGAACAATATTAAACAATCTACAAAAGAAAGCAAAAGGAAAATCTCCACAAGTCAGAATAAATTAAATAGAAACATATTATTTCTCACTCATCCTTGCAAAATTCAAAAGTCTGACATTATCAGTTATTGATGAGGATGTGAGGATAGGGACCTTCAGCACTGCTGGTGAACAAATAAAATGGGTCAGCCAGTTTGGAAAGCAATTTGGTGTTATATAACAATTGAAAATGCATTATCCCACTAACTGAAAATAGTTTCTTTTTGCTTAAATTGCATAATCTTTTGTGTAAAATATAAAATACAAAAATATTAAGGTAAAATGGGTAATCTCATGCAAAGCACTTGAAGTAAGATATTTTTATTGCAAAGTAGCAGAAACTAATACATATGCTATGGAGACATTTACAAGTAAACATTACAGTATTGCCTGTGAAAAAACTGAGCATTATCTAATTACCCACATAATAATAATAATAATAATAATAATAATAATAATACATATAATAATACAAATGAGCTATACAAATGATAATACAATTAACAATACAAATGAGCTATAGTCTCATTTTTAAAATATTCCTAGATATAATTCAACAAAAAGTAAAGAATTAATGAAGATGTGCCTTATATGTAAGGTACATATAAATGTACCTTAAACGTGCATTGAGCCTTAGATGGCATGTATTTCTTTATATTATGAACTGCCCTTATTGTTTAAAAAAAAAACAAAACAGGTCAGTCCATGTTCAATATGGTACAGTCAGTGATAAAAACTGGAAAAACAAGATTAATTTTACTTATTCTATTACAATGGGGAAAGCTCCCCAGATTCTCAGATCAGTGTCTGGCAGAGTGGTTTTGTCACGGGTAGATAATTATGGGAAAGAATAGACAAGCTACAGATAGGATGGTTTACAGCTGGGGTTATTTGGCAAGTAGGGCAAGTCAGTAAGCTCACAGTTTTTGCAACTGGGAAGTCCAAGATAAGGTGACAAGGCAATGTGGTGTCTAGTTGAGGGCTCTCTTCCTGATGTGCAGATCGGCTGCCTTCCTGCCATGTCCTCACAGAGCAGAAAATGAGAACTCTCTTTCTTTTCTAAGGGCACCAGCCCTGTTAGATTAGGACCATACCCATATGGCCTTGTTTAACCTTTATTACTGCTTCACAGCCTCCATCTCCAAAGAGTGTCAAATTGGGGGTTAAGGTTTCAACATATAAATTTGGCAGGTACACAAACATTCAGTCCATAACATACCTTGATCACGGGTTGAGAACCATGAGATCTTCGAAAGGACAGTGGTACATTTTCATCCTATTTTATCACTGATGCTAGCACAATGTTTGGCCTGGCACTTAAGCTGGACTCAATGGCATTTGTAGAGAACTAAATGGAATCCCTTAAATGGGTTCTTTGTATAATGAAGTGGTTTCCTTGAAAGCCATATATAGCTGGGTCTCATTTCTTGTTTTGTCCACTCTGACATATGTCATCTTAATTAGTCTTTAAAGATTCACATTTATAGTGACTATTCATATAGTGGATTGCTACCCACCATGTTTGTAACTCTTTCTATTTGTTGTATTTTGGGTCTCCTCTTTTTTATTCTGCCTTCACTGGTTTTGAGTGTTTTATGTGATTCCTCTCTGAGCATAGCAACTACACATTTTTTTTTTTAACTTTTTAGTAGCTCCCTCAAGTTTGCAATGCGTATTGTTCATGAATCAAAGTCCACTTTCAAATAACAGTATCTGCCTCAACTGTAGTCTGCATCATTTATAACATAATATTCCCAATTTCTCTTTTTATAATATTGCTGCTATTTATTCCAGCCATCCACATGCTATTAACATCCCATATATTGTTACTAGTATTTTACACACTGTCATTTGTTAGATCAATTAAGAATTTTTTAAAAAGTATTTTATTTTATTTTCTATCAATAATACTTATCCTAAGCGGAGATCCAAGTTTCTGAACTACCTTATTTTTCTTCTGCTTAGATATCTTTTAGCAGTTCTTACAAGGCAGTTGTGCAGTGATGAATTCCCTCAATTCGTGTTTTTTTTTCTGGGGAATTTCTATCTCTCTTTCACTTTTAAAGGGTAATTTCACTTAATATAAGATTTTAGGGATTTATTATTTTCTTTAAATACTTTAAATACTTCACTTTCTTCTTGCTAACATGGTTTCTGACAAAGGATCTACTGTAATACTTGTAACTGTTTCTGCATAGGTCAGGTGACTTTTTTTCTCCTGTTTTCTGCAGAAATCATTGTCTCATTGGTTTTCGCAGTTTGAATATGAAATACCTGTGTGCACATTCTTTTACATTTATTCTGCTTTGCTTACTCTATACCTTCTGGATCTATGGGTTGGTGTCTGTCATTGATTTGGGAATATTTTCTACCATTATTACTTCAAATATTTTTTTTTCTGCTCTATCCTCTTTCTTCTTCCACTATTCCAGTTATGCATGTGTTACCTCTTTTTGGATTATGCTATAGTTCATGTTTGTTTTTTGTTTTGTTTTGTGTGTGTGTTTTCCAATTTTTGCTAGCTTTGCATTTCAGTTCTGAAAGTCTCTGTTGATGTTTCTTCATGTTCACTGATTCTTTCCTTGGCTGGATATAATTTAGTGACGAGCTCATCAAAGGCATTCTTCATGCCTGTACAGTGTGTGTGATTTTCAGCAATTCCTCTTGATTCCTAGTTTTCACCTCTCTGCTCTGTGTGGCCAACCTGTCCTTGCATGCTGTATACTTTTTCTATTAGTGCCTTAGTATATTAACCATAGTTATTTGAAGTTTCCTGTATAGGAATTCCAAAATCTGTGCCATATCTGAATCTGGTTCTCATGCTTACTTTGTCTCTTAAGACTGTGTTCTTGCGTTTTATAGCCTGCCTTAAAGTTATGTGTTGTTGTTGAAAGATAAACATGGTGCATAGGGCAGTAGTAAATGTGGTTATAAGCCATTAGTGTGAGTTTTATGTTGATCTTGTAGAGCTGGGCTGTGTTTAATGTTTGCTATAGTTGTCAGGTCAGAGGCTTCAATTTCTTCTTATGTTCTTGTTTTTGTCTCTCTTTGGGTCTCTCTAAAAAGTCCTTAAATAGAATCTGTATTTTACAGCTTTTAAAACTATAATCCATTCTTATTATCCTATAGTCCTGTTGATGTGCTAAAAAGATGTAGGATTACTTCTCTTACAAAATTAAGACTAAATCTCAGTATTTCACTTGGTCTAAGTTCCTCAGTTGTTACCTTTATAGCTGTACCTTAGATTTTTTTTTTCACCCTTATATGAGGCAGGAAGGCTAGAGAGCAGTGGAGTCAGAGAAATGCCCTCTCCCCTGATATGATATAAGACTGGCAAAATGTTTCCCCTTAGAGAGCAGGCATTGTTATGGTGAAGACTCTTGGTGTATTTCATGATGGTAACTATTTGTCTTCCCCTGCCACAGCACCAGAGGATCTTTCTTATCTCTTATGAGAACTTAGTGGGGTTCCTTAAAAGTAAAATCTGTAAAAATGTGGGGCCTGATTGAAAACTGTGACTCTGAGGTTCTGTTCTCCTGCTGGTTCACACTTAGCATCTAACGATTTACCAAAATTAGCATTTAACCATTCCTATCAGTTTATGGTCCAGCAGTTTCTGCTCTAGGTAAGCTGATCTGGGCTGTGACACTCTGAATTTATTGTTTCTCCAGTTTTCAGGGGAGTGGCTTGTCCTGTGACCTCAACTTTTAGATAGTTCCAAGAAAGTTCCTTGATTTTCAGGTTGTTTGGCTTTTTATGTATAAGGACAGAATAAAAGAGAGTTTATTCCATGTTGGGCCTTTATATGGACTCTTAATATCTTGATGATATAAACAAATCTTAGCCCTGGTTTCATTAGAAAAGTGTCCTCTATTTGTGAGATTTGGGGAAAAAGATCAAAATGATTTTTAACAATTTGGCATGGCAACTGAAACTTTAACTATAACACAGAATGCTTTTGATGAAAAATTGCTGTAAGAAAGCCAGTGTTAAATGACAAAATTCCACTGATTTAAAAACTGTTATATGGCTTTGCTATGAAAGTCAGAAAGACATAGATTCAATTTTTGGACCTGAGCAATCTTTTTTGTGCTTCAGTCCATACAGGTTTAGTTTTGAATGCCCACCTTATGGGATATATCCATTTATTTGCTGTGAGCATTTTCATTTGTATATTATGTTTCAAGTGTCATTTAGACACTGTTTTATGCAAAACAGGCAAAAATCTCTACTGTCATGATGTTTATTTTCTAATGAGAAGATAGAGAAAAACAAGAACAATAAGTCATCTAGCATACTAGACAGCAGTGAGATCTAAGTGGGGAAAGAAATGGAGAAAGGAAACCAGGCAATGTAATTCTGTAGCTTGACCATGAAAGGGCTCTTTTAAAAAGATGACATTTAGGACAAAGCCTAAAGAAGGTCAGGGGCTCACCCATGTAGGTCACTGATAAATAGTATTGCAGGAACAAGGAAGGGCAAGTGCAGAGGCTCTGAACAAGAACGGTCCCCAAATGTTAGGGACACCGAGGAAAGCAGTGTTGCTGGAAATGAGGAAAAGGATGAAGAGTCAGAGAGTCCAAGCAGGATGGGCGGAGGAGACTCACTGTCTAACTGCAGATTGTGTTGGCGCTTGTAGATCATCTTAATATTGCAAGGACTTTAGTTTTGAATCTGATTAAGATAGAAATCCATTGGGGAATTATGATTTGTCTTCAGTTTTAATAAGGATCCCTCAGCCAGCTGTGCCTGCATGAAAAGTAAAGAATTGAGAGAAATAATTTGTGTATTTCTTCCCAGCATTTGCTATGTATTTATCATGAACTAAGGAGAGCCTCATTTTATATAAGAAGCTATCATGGCCATGACAAATGGGGAAAGTAGTGGACTCTGGAACTTAATAAGATTTTGCTGGAAGAAAATGTAGGGAAGGGAGGAAAGACAGAAAAGAGGCAGACACGGGTGCTCCACAACCAGTGTCTTGAGGGTCCCAGGAGTAGCGTAGTGACCTGGAGCGTGGTGACCTAGAGGTCAGTGAAGGAGAAGAGAAGCCAGTGGAAGGGAAGGTAGAGTATTACAAAAGTAAAATATCATAAACTTGGGGTTTTGCTAAAATTCGACTCAGACAATAGCAATTTTTTTTCATTTAATTTTATTTCTTTTCAGTGTTCCGAAATTAATTGTTTATGTACCACGCCCAGTGCTCCATGCAATATGTGCCCTCCTTAATACCCACTAGCAGGCTCACCCAAACCCCCTCCCCTTCCCCTCCAAAACCCTCAGTTTGTTTCTCAGAATCCACAGTCTCTCATGGTTTGTCTCCCCCTCCGATTTCCCCCAACCCATTTCTTCTCTCCATCTCCCAATGTCCTCTGTATTATTCCTTATGCTCCACAAGTTAAGTGAAACCATGTGATAATTGTCTCTCTCTGCTTGACTTATTTCACTCAGCATAATCTCTTCCAGTACTGTCCATATTGATACAGAAGCTGGGTAGTCATCCTTTCTGATGGAAGCATAATACTCCATTGTATATATGGACCATATCTTCTTTATCCATTTGTCCATTGAAGGCTCCTTCACCGCTTGGCAACTGTGACCATTGCTGCTATAAACATTGGGGTACAGATGGCCCTTCTTTTTTTTTTTTTTTTTTAAACTGTGCAGAGAGGCAGGCAGAGAGAAAGAGAGAGGAGGAACCAGGCCCCCTTCTGAGCAGAGAACCCAAGGCGGGGCTCGATCCCAGGACTCTGAGATCATGACCTGAGCCAAAGGTAGAGGCTTTAACCCACTGAGCCACCCAGCTGCCCCAAGATGGCCCTTCTTTTCACTACATCTGTATCTTCAGGGTAAATACCCAGGAGTGCAATTGTAGGGTCATAGGGTAGCTCTATTTCTAACTATTTAAGGGATCTCCACACTGTTTTCCAAAGTGGCTGCACCAACTTGCATTCCCGCCAACAGTGCAAGAGAGTTCCCCTTTCTCCACATCCTCTCCAACACTTGTTTACTGTCTTAATAATTTTGGCCATTCTAACTGGTGAAGGTAGTATCTCAATGTGGTTTTGATTTGATCCCAGATGGCTAATGATGATGAACATTTTTAAATGTGTCTGTTAGCCATTTATATGCCTTCTTTGGAGAAGTATCTGTTCATGTCTTCTGCCCATTTTTTGACATAATTATCTGTTTTTTGGGTGTTGAGTTTGAGGAGTTCTTTATAGATATTGGATATCATCCCTTTGCCTGTAGTGTCATTTGCAAATATCTTCTCCCATTCTGTGAGTTGCCTCTTTGTTTTGTTGACTGTTTCCTTTGCTGTGCAGAAGCTTTTGATCTTGATGAAGTCCCAAAAGTTCATTTTCGCTTTTGTTTCCTTTGCCTTTGGAGACATGTCTTGAAAGAAGTTGTTGTGGCCAAGGTCAAAGAGGTTACTGCGTAGGTTCTCCTCCAGGGTTTTGATAGATTCCTGCCTCATGTTGAGGTCTTTTATTCATTTCGAGTTTATCTTTGTGTATGGTGTAAGAAAATGGTCATATTTCATTCTTCTACACATAGCTGTCCAATTTTTCCAATTTTTTCCAATTTTTTTGTCCAATTTTTCCAGCACCATTTATTGAAGAAACTGTTCTCTTTTTTTTTCCCCACTGTATATTTTTTCCTACTTTGTCGAAGATTATTTGACCATAGAGTTGAGGGTCTTTATCTAGGCTTTCTGTTCTGTTCCCCTGGTCTATGTGTCTGTTTTTGTGCCAGTACCATGATGTTTTGGTGATCACATCTCTGTAAGAAAGCTTGAAATCAGGCAATGTGATGTTCCCAGTTTTGTTTTTCTTCAACATTTCCTTAGCAATTCGGGGCCTCTTCTAGCTCCATACTAACTTTAGGATTGTTTGTTCCAGCACTTTGAAAAATGCTGGTGGAATTTTGGTCAGGATGGCATTGAAAGTACAGATTGCTTTAGGTAGTATAGACATTTTAACAATGTTTGTTCTTCTGATCCATGAGCATGGAATGCTTTTCCATCTTTTGTGTCTTTTTCAGTTTCTTTCATGAGTGCTCTGTAGTTCATTTACTATAGTGTAATACTTTAGAATCATCCAAGTTCTCTGATACAGTCTTCATTTTTTCTTACCTGCTACCTAAGACACAGTTGTCTTGCTCTTTTGTCTGAAAGTTCTTTAGCTTGTTTACTTGACTCGTATATAATTTTTATTATTCCCTGGTCACATCCCCAACTTCTTCATATAAATACTTCTTTCAGACACATTAAAATGTGACCTCGTTTTCTGATAACTATGCTTCTCATGTGTATCATAGCACAGGCTGTTTAGTAATTCAAGAATGATGTATTTTATTCTTTCTGAATATAACTTTAATTTTCTATGGCGATCAATAAAAACAATATAAATTCCTTTAGGAAATGTGTCCCTAGGAGAGGATAGAAACATCAGTGAAACATGAAACTGACGAGAAATGAGAATCCAATAAACATTTGCACATTAACTTGAGAGCACTTTGCAGCTTGTTGCCGCATTTCTCTAAATTAGGATTTGATATAGTGAGGCTTTATGAGAGATTTCTCCTGTAAGAGCATTATTAAAGTTATTCATGCTACATCTGAAGTCCTAGATTATTGAGAATCATCATCTCTCTGTCAAAGTGAGTATTAACTAATTGGTAACAGGGGAATAGAAGGTGTGAAAAAATACACAAGGTATTAGAGAGAATTTATTTTTTGAAAGCGGATGTTGACAGTTTGACATTACATTCAGTTAACACTTCTGGGGACTTTTAAAATTATTCTCTCTGCCAGGCAGGACACAAGTTCTATGCTTTTACACGACTTATGAATACACTTCTTGTTTGATTTTCTTTCCATGCATTTGAGTTGAAAATGTAAACTATTGCTTGCCGTCCATGCAGATGCTAGATCAACATTTTTAACAGCTGTAATGCCCTCTGGATACAAATTTAACATTTTGCCTTTCAAAATGACAATTATTTTCAATATTTCAAATTTCTCTTTGGTTAGAGAAGAAGATCCCAGAGTAAAGCTGACAATCTCTCCTAAATAAATTCTTGAAAGGAGGAAAGCTTAGGCAGTTGATAGTAAGCACTACCAGAAAAGGCTGTATTTCTTCAGTTCCTCTGCTGCCTAGTGGCGACTTTTACTGATAATGAAATTTTTGTAACTTAATTCTGACTTTTTAGGTTTAAAATTAGCTGAAACAGGTGATCACTGGACTATTTTATGGGTTGTAAAAAAGTGCCCAACACTTTTACCTCCTCGTTTCCATGTCCACAACTATGATACCAATGTAATGTATAAAACCTTAAATGATTAAGAATGGAAAATTATTTTCTTCCTTAGAGATAAATTTATAACTGTAAAGTATTCATTGGCCAGATTTTACATTAAAAATTATTCTGATTACTTCCTCTAAGCAAGTAAATTTTGGTAGACGGAAGGAAGAAACTGAGAGCCTAAAAGGGAAGAGAACTATGAAAGTATAAAAACAGAAATCAGGGAGAGGAAGTAAAGTTTAGCTGAAATGAGTGACGTAGATGATTTTAGATCGTCAAAGGAAAGTAGTCCTATTTTATCACCATAGTGTGAGGCCTGCTTCTTACCTCATCTGCCTTAACAAGGCACCATCTTCCTTTGCACATACCAATTTAGATTGATGAAGTACTTAAATGTATGTGTAGAAATATATATATATATGTATATAACTCGTCTTTTAAAATTTAACAGAAAGGCATAGTTTAAAATTAAATATTCACCCCCATAAATAGTAACCATATAAACACACAAAATTAAGATAGAGATTTAATTGTGGTGTGGCTGAATATGATGTTAGATTCAGTTTCTCCTCACTAAATAATAGTGGGAAATAATAATTAAGTGTGTTATGTCTCAGCATACTTGCTACATCCTTTGCTTGCTTTTGTGACTTCAACAATTTTTTCCCAAGAGATGAAGCCACATCATTTCATTGCATCAGAGCTTAGAAATCAAGTAACCATCAACTAGCCCATAAGAGCAGGAAACTAGGTAATCAAGCCTACCCTTGGGCTGACCTCCTAAAAGGCTATGCCCTGGTAGTTAGAGGGTCAAAAGAGCTAGTCTCTCTGGACTATACTTTGCCTTTATGATTTATCAGTGAAGTTCAAAGTCCTGTACCATCAGCACTCAAGGGAGTGCAGTAAAAAGTAAACGAAAGTATTCTTTTGAGGAATAGAATATTACTGAGGACTCCTGTTATTTGAATCTGTTTTTCTTAAAAATAATGCCTAATGTAAAATCAGAGATAATCAGAACAAAAAGATATATGACAAAATGACCAAAAAAAAAAAAAAAAAAAAAAAAAAAAAGCTATAGTCAAACTTGAAAACCTCAGCAATGATCTAGAAGCTCTAAAATCAAAGAGACACATTTGAAGAAAAAAACAATTTCTAGAAGACACAAATATAGTAACAAATTAAGAAATCAAAGGATAAATGAAGTAGCAAATTAAACAGGACTGAAGACAACTGATACATTGAAAGACAAGTCAGAGAGAGTCTACAAAGTGGCAGAGAGAGGAGAGATCGGGAGAGAACGCATGGTGTGGAACTAACATGTGTTTTAAAGGATTCTCAGGGAAAGGGGAACAAAAACGAGACAAACCGTATTTGAGTCATAGAATGTGCAGATTAAAGACATCAATTCTCAGATGCAAGAATTGCAATATATTCAATGAAAACTAATAGAAATAAAACCTCAGAAAGCCAAGTAGAAAATATCTTTAAAATGAACAACCACCTCCAACACAGACTATTTAAAAAGAAACGAGAGTATAAAGTTATTTCAAGGGCAACAATGGAATCCAAGAGAAAGTCTAGCCTGCGTTTGGTAATTAAATGCACCCAAATTCGTGCACTGATACAGTAAACTAATAAAATATTATTTCTTGCTCACGTTTCTGTTCAATTAGGACGGGATAGGATTTTGAGTCTTGTGTAGATTCCCCCTGGGGTGTGTAGCAATACACATATGGCTATACACATATACAGACACATATGTAGCCATATGTGTATCTGGCTACATCAGAGGGAACAGCAGGATTCTGAAAGATAAGTTTGAGAACTATGTTGTAAAGTGCTTTCCTTCACCTTCACTTATATCCCATTGGCCAGAACCCTGGTATATTGTTCATATCTAATCACCAGGGAGTCTGAGAAATATAGAAAACCACATGATTTGGTGATCCCTTGCTGAATCTGTGGATATAAGGCACCCTTTTGTTAATGTCCTGCAAAGAGAGTACAATTACTCTTTTTGGAGAGCGAGAGCACAAAGTCACTCCCAGTCATCAAATCCTGAGCTTTAGTTTAGGATCTATATATAATACATAGTTCTATTTTCAGAAACCAAGAGTATTGAATAAAACAGTAGTTACTTTTCCACAACATCATTACAATCCTTAAATTAATGGATTGACAAGTTTTCCTGCTGTGGTCAGGGGGGGGGGGGGTTAACTATTAATATTGCCCTATTCTTGCCTGGTTTTCTCTATAACAGCTTTCTGTGCTGTGTACATTACTTCCGATCTTTTGTGATTTATTCAACATCTGAAGTAGACATTTGGGATTAAGCCCTTCTGAGGAAGCTATACATCTATTTTAACCATCTCCTTCCAGGATGGGTTCCTAAAGGATGTATAAAGTTTCAGATTTAAAAAAAATCCAGGCTTGTGGGTTTTTTGACAATTCAGTTCTCTCAAAATATACATTGACTTTGAGTTTTACAAGATTATTTGTTTTCATCTGCCATTAATAATTTCCAGATTTTTTTTTTTTTTATAAATTTGGAAAATGTGCTTCATTTTTTTTTCTTTGGATTTTGGTACTCTGTCTCTGTCTCAAGCCTACCCCAAGCTTATAATTCTGACACTTTCTTTAAGTTGTTTCATTAAACTGGGTAATTTCATTGGTTATAACATTCTGTTTATAACATCTTCCCAGAATCACTTTATTCAACTGAGTAATTAGGCTAGGTTTTGTCTTCTAAAGTTTTTAAAAGTATCATCTATTTTGTTTTGGGGTTTCCAACTTTAAGGCCTTCATTACCAGGGCTCTTAATATTCCCATTTTTCCCCCCTTGGCTTTCAATCTGGCCAGAAGTTTTCTAAACTCAGGTCTTTCAACACCATCATAAAGGTAGTCAAAGAAGCCAACATCCAGTTCTAAGCTTTAAACTTGTGTGTTATCCTTTGGGGTTCAGGCTGACCTGTCACCACTGATGTTCCTGCGAGGCCATCAATGTTACCGAGTAGGCCACCCAAATTACTGCAGGGGCAGTTTAATTGAACATATTGTCATAATATAACATGGATCTCCAGTTTGTCAATGTCTAGCAGATTGTCTAGACTCTTACCTAGACAGAGAATACATGATACATTTCTTTCTTCAGCTACTTTCAATTGCTTTTCTTTTTGTGCAAGATCACATAGTAAACCTGAAACTTTAGCTTAGACTTAATTTCCACAACTCAGTATAGGCTTCCCCCACTATCTGAAAGTAATGTGTTCTTTGAAACCTTTCATAAGCTGAAAGGGCAGAAAGCAAAAATCCAAGTAGCATTAACTTATACAGAGAATGCTTGCTATCTTAAGACACCTCTTGCTAATGGATGCACTAAAGTTTGAGATAAAGCGCAGATGCTCACAGACACAGTTCTAATCTGGTGGCTGGAGGCTGAGATGCCAAGTGTAATTCCCAGGGAGGGAGCTGGGCTGTGCTGCTCTCCCTGCTCAGGTGAGCAAAGTCTCTGTGTGGGCTTCCTGCCAAACAGGCCGAGGGCTATTTTTGCTTTTTGTCCTTTTACCTAGTCTTCAGATTTCTTTCAGATTACAAACACAGGTACTATCTTGGGTCTTATAAAACTGAAGTAGAGTAATGTGCAATTTTGAAAAGTGGGGGAACACCTGTAATTTCATCTGGAAGAAAAAAAAATGCATCCAAATTTGCACGGAAGTGGTTTTCCAGTGAGATGCCCCCTACACGTGGAATCTCAGTATCCCAGTCCTCCAAACGAAGCAACAGAGGTAATAAGGATCCTTCAAAGTCTGGTGGATAGATGACCAATTCCACAACCTCTTCATTTTCCAAACTGGTCATATATTCTAATTCTTTACTGGGAACAATTAAAAGTCTTTTGAGTCCTATTATACTTTAACCAATATTGAGCTCATCAATTGGAAGGATTGAGTTATAGAATATAAGAGGAAGTTATCTCACTCCTATAAGCAGAAAAGTTATTTTCACAGTTCTCAATGTAAAAATTTAGTCTTGCCCCTAGGCACATAAAGAGCAATCAATAAATTCTAGCTGATTTTTTTTTTTTAAAGAAAAGAAAGACACATGGCTTATTTAAAGCCCATATATAAAACTAAGCCATCTGTATGGTTTTATTGCTCCCTGCGGTGGGGGAACGATCAGGGATTGCTAAAGAGATGGTTGTTTAAATATAAACATCGAAGGCCACTGCATCGAAATATTTGAGTGTGTTTGCATGTAAACTGATTAATACATATTTAATTTATGCTCAATAGTAAATTAGAACGACCATCAGGACACACTCTGCTGAACTGAAAATCAAGAGAAAAAGCTGTAACATTCATTTCAAGGACCAGCTTGCGTTTAGAAACATGTCTAAATGGATAGCTATGCATTGAAAATGTGGACTCTCTTCATGTAAGTGAAGTAAAATAAACTTCATTAAGACCTACTTACAAAAAAAAAAAAAAAAAAAGACCTACTTACATACTTACTAGAAATGAGATCTTTACCAAGATCTCTACTATATCACCACCCAACATAATAATGTTGTGAATAAATATTAATAAATTTATCATCCTTTAACTATAGAAAGTAGATGCCTTTTTATACTTAAAATGTTATATATTTATTTCTGAATCCCCAAATGAACAAGAAGATAGACTTTAACTTCAGGAACGTCTCTGAAAATTTTAGATTGTTATGTTTACATTCTTGATGGAACTGATCATTTATCACTTATCATTTATTATATATGAGAGATATATATGATATATATGACTCAGTTACCCATTCTTTCTATTTAAAAAGCCCCCTTTTTATATTATTGACCATTCAAGCATCAATTTTCTGAGATATCTGAGGAGTAAGTAGAAAATCCATTTATATGATTCAATGAATGAAACCTCTGTCAACTAAAGAGATATCTTACAAAGTACAGCACATCTCAGTGGCTCATTTAGACCTCTTGTTCTGCTTGGGATTGACTCTATTAAACTGAAGACTACATGTGATTGGCCACAGATCTAACATAAAATGTAATTATAAGCATTCTATTAGGCATCTGCTCTGCACGTACAGTTTTATGATCTACATTATTTTAAAGCATGTTTCTTTGGTTAATTTGAATCATTTCAGTGAAAATGGAAATGGGATATTACAAATTTTTAACAAAGAGTAAAAGAATATTTTAACAGAGAGATTACCTTCTCCCAAAATTCAACATATGATGATTTAGGACAAGAGATTACCTGTAAATGACCAGTCTTTCTCTGCTAGAATGTAATTAATTAACTACATAAAACTGAAAGGAAGTATGATTTATATGCTCAGGCATATAACAGATACAAAACATAAGACAAACTATAGAACAACATATTATGGTTAGTCCAATGGGAGTGGTTCAGCATATCGTTAAAATATATGGGTTTGTTTTCACAGCATGATCTAGCATTACACTTAAGAATAAGGTGTTTGGGGGCGCCTGGGTGGATCACTGGCTTAAAGCCTCTGCCTTCAGCTCAGGTCATGATCTCAGGGTCCTGGAATCAAGGCCCACATTGGGCTTTCTGCTTGGCAGGGAGCCTGCTTCCCCCTGCTCCTGCCTGCCTCTCTGCCTACTTGTGATCTCTGTTTATCAGAAAAAAGAAAAAAAGAATAAGGTGTTCTAAAGGTCTAACAAAACAGGGGCCCAGGGGGCTCAGTCAGTTAGGCGTCTGCCCTCTTCTCAGGTCATGAGCCCAGGGCCCGGGGATTGAGCCCCGCATCAGGCTCCCTGCTCGGCACGGAGTTTGCTTCTTCCTATTCTTCTGCTCCTCCCCTGCTTGGGCACACACTCTCTCTCTCTCTTAAATAAATAGAATTTTTTTTTAAAAAATTGACAAAACAGGAATGGACTAAATTAGTTTGCTTAATCTGAAAAGATATTCTAAGAGATTAAAAAAAATTACCACTTTTGACTTTTTACAGTGTGTCAAGCTTAGTACTTTAAGAATTTCCCATTTAACTGATATTCAGCCATGTGAAGCAGGTACATGTGCCAAACTACAGTTGAGGAAGGTGAAATGTATAGACCTTACTTGGAGTCACAGTCAAAGAGCTGGGGCTTCAGGCCGGGACTATATACTCCAGCCTTCAAGCACTTGCCCATTATGTCAGAGAGGTACTGGGTGAAGGTGAAAGAGACTGGTTAACTCCTATGAGAGAAACTCTAGCCCCAAGACAGACTTCAAAGAAGAGTTTAGAGATATGTACCTATTAGCTCTGTTGGACACAGACCGACTCATTAATAATTCACTGAACAAATATTTAATGAACACTTCGGGTGTGTCAGATGCTTTTCTAGATGTTGGAAATATTAGGGAGAAAGAGGCTAAGTCTTTTTCAGTGGAGAACTACATTCTAGTCAGAGGGGCAGATACTAGATAAATAAACATACATTAAAGTATACATTATAATGCTATGAGTAAGTGATGAATAAAATGTTAAGCTAAGATTATCTATCATATGCTATATAAAGGCTGAACAGAAAAAGCATTCTGAGGAGATAACATTGGAGCAGAGGCACGAATGGAACAAATGAGATAGTGAACCATGAGAACATCAAGAGGAAAGAAAATGTTGTAGGCAAGGGAATAAGTAATAAAAGTCCAAGGTAAAGGATACATGTAATAAGATACATAACATAAGATATGATACCATAGTAATAATCAGAGGCCAGACAATGTATGATACTGAGTCTATGAAAAGAATTTGGATTTTGTTCTGTACAGTTTGAGTAGCCAGTGGAGATTAGAGAGATGGGAGCCCCATGATTTTATGTATATTTTAAGAGGTTCACTTTGATAGCTGAGTGAAAACTCAATAGTAAATGGTCATGACTTGTGGTAGAGGCAGCTCTTAGGGGGCAGAGGTTTCTATTAGAGGGATTAGGTCAATTGAAATAAAAGGATGTATTGGTATTCCATCATTTCTATATGTCATATGAGACTAGACAATAAAGATTAAAGTGGTGAGAGGTGGTCAAATTCAATATACTTTTGGTTATAAATTCAACTGTCTTTGCTGATGAGTTGTATATGTAGTGTGATTTTTTTTTAAATTGAGGAAAATTTCATGTTTTGATCTAAACATTCATCTTCTGATGAAAACAAAACAGCTCCAACCAAAAAACAAAACTAGAGGAGAAACAGATTTGAAGTGAGGAAGAGTCAAGTGTGGGAATACTGAATTAGAGTTGTCCAAATGGAGACGTTGAGTAGAAAACTGGATGTATGACTCTAGAGTTCTGAAAGAAGTGAAGGCTGGGGATTTACCTGTGTGTGATTCACTGAACCAATGTTGTTTAAGCAATAAGACTGAAAGATTTCACTTAAAGACTCAGTGCTCATGTAAAGACCAAGACTTGGGGCCTTATAATGCTTTATTTTGGGAAAGAAATGGAAGATTCAGTCATGGAGAATGAGAAAGATTGACAAATGATCTAAAAGTGTAGAGTGTGATGTGCTGAACATGTGAAATGTTCCAAGAAGGGGGGGATGTGTTAAATGTTGCTGAGGGAACACACAAAATGTGAGCTGAGATTTGCCATTGACTTTGGTAATATGGAATAACTAGTAGCTACCAGAGGGGAAGAACTCTTAACTTTCATAATCCGAGCAGATATAAGGGGTAGAGAAATATGAAAAATTCTTAACCTGAGTTGTTTCAGAAGAAAAGAAGTTCAAAGAAGCTGCATCCAACCAGTATAGCAAAGAGGTGTTCCCTCTCCCAGAAGAGCAGCAACCCTCCTCAGGCTACTCAGAGAGGTCCCCCTGACCCCAAGCCAGCTGATCAGAGCAAGTTACAAAGAAATATGATGTTTGGGGATTCTTGAGATGCCTGGGTGGCTCAGTTGGTTAAGGATCTGCCTTTGGCTCAGGTCATGATCTCAGGGTCCCGGGATTGAGCCCCTCATTGAACTCCTTGCTCAGCAGGGAGTCTGCTTTCCCTCTCCCTCTGCCCCCTTCTGTGTGTTCTCTCGCTCACTCTCTTCCCAAATAAATAAAATCTTAAAAAAAAAAAAAAAAAAAAGATGAAAACTGGGATTCTGAATTGAAGAATTAGGTTCAATGTTTAGTTACTAGACTTACGAATTGTGTTTACTCTTCATAATTTGCCTAAATTTTCTAAGCTTTATTTTCTTCCTATTATAAAATTAAAACAAAACAGTTCTTAACCATATAAACTTGCCCTTTAAGATCTCAGTAAACAGCATTTTGGTTATTGTTATCATTATGGTAACAAGAGCTATAGGTGAGCCCCACAGAAGAAGCACGTACACGGAGAGCGCCATCCCTCATGCACCAGTCTGTTTTCTACTCTGAAGATAGAGCACATTTTACAAATTCAAATGTAGATTCTTTTTTTTAAGATTTTATTTTACTTATTTGACAAAGAGAGAAATCACAAGCAGACAGAGAGGCAGGCAGAGAGGGGGAAGCAAGCAAGCTCCCTGCTGAGCAGAGAGTCTGATGTGGGGCTCGATCCCAGGACCCTGAGATCGTGACCTAAGCCGAAGGCAGAGGCTTAATCCACTGAGCCGCCCAGGCGCCCCTGCAGATTATTTTTTAAAAAGTCAGTGAAGTCCCATGCTGTAAAAATAAATATCGACTTCCGTAACATGGCCTGCTCGACCTTTCATGTTCTGGTCTCATCGAAGTTGGTAGTTTCATGGATATTATACTCCCATGTGCTCTAGTGCTCCAGACCCTGTGTTCTCCTTTTAATGCCTGATCTATGCAGATGCCACATGTCATTTGTGAACTCCATCTGGAATCTAAGAAGCCTACTCTTCTGTGCATCTCTAATATTCTAGCTCAAACATTACTGCCCATGGAAGACTTTCTTAACCTGAGTATTTGGGTTAAATCCCACCCCCTCCCTGATTATACTCCATTGTAACTCTTATTAGAATTGTGATTGAATAGTAATTGGACTCAATCCCTGATTCTTGTGTTCTTCTTCCCTTAGGCTATAAGTAGAAAAGGGCTGAAACTGAGTCTATTTTCTTGCAAGTGTACCATTAACTGTGCTCTTAATTCTGAGAACTTAAAGGAACCCGAGAAGCTGGCAGTGCTGATCTGTTGCTGTTTCTTCCTCTCTCTTCTTCTTTTTCCATCTTTTCCCTTCTTTCCCCTTCTGCCCTCGTTCCCTTATTGTGTCCCTCACCCACCTTGTTCCCCTGTCTGCCTTGCCTGCCTGCCTGCCTTCAAATATCATAGGTTAATTTATGTCCTCTTGAATTTTTTTCCCCCGGTTTTGGCAGAAAATGAATAATTTTCAAGGTTTCAATGGGTAAATTTTGTACAAATAAGGCAAAACTTAAAACTTAAGAATTTATTTGCTAAAAGAAGATGAAAGAAATTATCAACATTAACAGTTTTTATCGCTTGGACGTATGAAAAGTGAATGACGAGTTCTATAGTAAGGCTGGCTCTAATTTACAAACCTGATCAATTAAAATGACCAATTTTATGTTATTATTTAAAAATTGCAAAATTAGAGGCACCTTTGGCTCGGGTCATGATCCCAGGGTCCTGGAATGGAGCCCCACATCGGTTTCCCTGCTTAGTGGGGAACCAGCTTCTCCTTCTCCCTCTGCCTGCTGCTCCCCCCCTGCTTATACTCTTTCTGTCTCTCTCTCTCTCTCTCACTGTCAAATAAATACATTTAAAAAAAAAATTGAAAAACTAGAGTATCACTCATAACCTTCCAAATGTATAATTAGAAAATTCAGATATGGAAATGAAGCTAAAATATAACTCCATATCCTAAATTAATGTTATCTAAAGAAAGGTATATCTCATATGTAGATAGAACACATTATTCATTGAAGGTAGAATGTTATTGTGATTGAAGGTCATATGAAATACTAAAAAATATTTGACATATATACTAAATAAAAACTTTGTGATAGTGAGTTCAGCAACTAGTTAAGTATCAAGCAAGGTAGGGGTTCAAAATAAATACCTAATAAAAATACACATCCATAGAGTACTTTGTCAAGAGATAAAATTAGAGAAGAAAACAGTTTAGTATGTTATAAAAATTACAATTTAAATACGTTATCGTGTTATAAAATGAAATTATCTAAGGTATCTTATGAAAAGAAGCCATTAAAAGTTTTTACTTTACCATTTAGAAATATGTCACATATTATTGATTCTGTCCCTAATCTACTAAAATTCAAATGCCAAAGGATTTTTATTGAGTTATTTACTCAAGAAAAAAAAAATCTATTCCAATACCAATCTCTGAAAAAATACATTTTATTTCAATACAAAATTTTTGCAGTGTACTAAAAGCATTTGGTTAATCATGTATGTATATCAAACTTATTTAAACATTCTCCTAGAGAAAAGCTTAAAAGCATAAATATTGGTATTGTTTTCTATGAGTTGCTATGAGCATATTCAAGATAAGGTCTCTGGTTTGGGGAAAAAAAGCCATCCTCTGGGTCAAGCAGGATGTTCCTTTCTAAAGATTACATAATAAAAACTTGAACTGTATTATCATTTTAAGAAGTGTGTGTGAGGATGTGTGTATACACAAATTATTAAAAGGAAATAAGGCTGGTTCACCTCTGTATTTTCTCAGGCTAGAGACACTAGTAGTGTGGCCAGGGTGCAAGAGGAAGTGAAACATAACTTGGAAAATTATAATTTCCACCTTGCTCTTGACCTAAAAGGATACTATTTTTATTGATATCTCTGAAATGCAAAGACAAAAATTAAAAAGAGAAATCACTTGTAAAATATTGTTACATTTTCCTCTTGCTCAAGCGGCCACTGGATGTTGAAGAAAGAATCTGGGATATTATTAAGTAACTTCCTACTTTAATTATTCAAACGCCACCTTAATATCTTGAAACAGCTAATTCAGCTGGCTAACCTCACTGGGAGCAGAGAATGTTTTAAACACTATGAAACTCTATTATAACATTACAGCAACTGAAAATTATGAAAATAAGCTTTAATGGTCCATCTCATGAGAAATACCTTTGCTCTATTTTTTAATATGAATGATCATTAGCACCCATTGTAAATGGTATCCTGGCAATACAAACTTTAAAAAATTTAAATTCTTTGTAACGAGAATTTGGCTTTTTATTTTTTTTTTTTTAAAGATTTTATTTATTTATTTGACAGAGAGAGATTACAAGTAGGCAGACAGGCAGGCAGAGAGAGAGGAGGAAGCAGGCTCCCTGCTGAGCAGAGAGCCCGATGCGGGACTCGATCCCAGGACCCTGAGATCATGACCTGAGCCGAAGGCAGCGGCTTAACCCACTGAGCCACCCAGGCGCCCAAATTTGGCTTTTTAAAATATGCTTCTCAAATAATTGAGGCTCCTGGCCTTGAAGTTCAATAATGTCCAGATAATACCACTAATGTATTTAAACGTGTAAAAATGTATCTCGTGACTTTCTGCAGACCATCTTTTGATTTCATGAATGTAAATGGCCTCATTAGCCAAGATTGCCATGGGCGTAAAGCACCAGCCAGGTCTAAAAATGCATCTTTAAATGCTTTAATAATTCTTGGGCACCATTTGAGAATTTAATGTTTTCTTTTTAACGGTCATTCATGAAATTAACAAAAGAAAAAAGAAAATCACAGCATAGAAGGAACGAGGTAAAACTCAGAAATTCGTGTTGGAATGTACACTAGTTCCTCTGTCTCCTAACCAGAGATACTATTTAAAAAGGTCTGAAAAGATTTTAGAGGGAAATGAAGAGACTGCATTTTTGAAGTAGCGTTTCTTATGGGAACTCTTGAAGAAAAAAGAAAGCTCAAAAAAATCCTAAGGGAAATAGGAAAGTTGAAATGACAGAATTTTTACTACCCACTCCCCATCTGCCATAATCTTTTGTCATAACTTGTAATAAATAGCTGTGTTTCTAATTGAGATTCTAATGAACGCAAAGGAAAGCGTGAGTGCACGTTCAGTATTTAAAGGGGAAAAAAACATAAAATAAATGTCCTGAAAAATCTACAAACTGTATAATCAGTTAGTGTTCAATTTATACATCAGTAACTCCTCAATTATTATGAGTTTGCTTTTAAAAGGTATAAGTAGTGATATTCAAATGTTGGAATGAGATCACCTTTTTTTTTTTTTTTTTTAATTAAATTTAATTTTTTTTCAGTGTTCCAGAATTCATTGTTTGGGTGTCACACCCAGTGCTCCATGCAATATATTCCCTCCGTAATACCTACCACCAGGCTCACCCCACCTCCCACCCCCACTCTCCAAAACCCTCGGTTTGTTTCTCAGAGTCCGTAGTCTCTCATGGTTTGTCTCCCCCTCTGGTATCCCCCATCTCACTTCTCCCTCCATCTCCCAATGTCCTCAAGTCAAGCAGAGAGAGTCCATTATCATATAGTTTCACTTACTGGTGGAGCATAAAGAATAGCATGGAGGAGATCACCTTTTCGATCCCGTGTTACATATTAGATAGTCTTAGCTCCTCTCCTCATCTGCTAGTCTCTTTTAATGGATATGGGGACCAGACAATTTTACTGCTAATAAGGTAGGACCACTGGCCTCATCACTCAATTCCCTCATCTTCTTCACATTGCTGATAGCTAAAATCTCATTATCAAATTAAAGGCTGTAAAGAAACTTCTCTTTTTATAATAAACTATACAATCTTCAGGCAAATTATATTCTTACATTAATAATGGGCTTCTCTCTAAGTCCCAGGAAGTCATGACCTCCCTGGGGTCTAAGTCCTTGAAATAACTAGAAAGTTTTTGATGACAATGTTGAGTCACCGTAGGCAATCTAATTAAGAAGGAAATGCTGTAGTCAGATCTTCTCTTCTGATGCTCATGTATTGAAGCATGATAGGATGCTTGATATTTACTGAATCCGTGATCCAGTCAGAGCATGAGGCTGGAGAAACCAAGACATGTTTGCCTGACCTTGGGCTCTCATTCATATGTCACATACGCAGCTGAGAATTTGTTTGACTCCCTTTTCAAAACTGAAAATAATTTATTATTTCTTTTCTGCTCCCTAAATTGCATCACCATTTTTCTTTATTCAACATTAATGATATAAATAGAAGCTTTGTTTTGTAAACAAAATATATTCAAAATGAAACATTTCTTTATAAGGATTGTAAGCGTTAGGTTTGTTATAATCTATAACTTTGTCTATGAAAGTGATTATTTCTAGCCACGTTTCCTTCTTAGTTGCAGCACTGTCTGTCTTAAAACGGAACAGAATTTTCTAAAAAGGAAATAACCGAATATTTTATTCAAAAAATGGGTAAAATATATGTAGAAAATTAAGTTTACACACTGCACATTTCATTGGTAGTTGAAAAGTGTCAAGTTATCTTTCTCACAAAAGCAAGGTCATGAATCTAATGATGAATATTATTAAGATAGAACTCCAATGCTCATTTTGTTTAGTTCTTATTTCCTTAAAAAGATTTATTTTGGAGGAGTGAGCAAAAGGAGAGGGAGAGAGAGAATCTTCAGCAGGCTCCTCATTGAGTGCAGAGCCTGATGCAGGGCTTGATCCCACGACCCTGAGATTATGACCTGAGCTGAAACCAAGAGCCAGATGCTCAGTCGATACTCTAATGCTCATTTTAAACCCCTGGGGACTAAATCATTTAAAGGAGGTTTCACATTTCAAGAGTTCTTTTCTTTCTTTACCAAATTAGCTCTCACATGCTCTTCAGGACAAACCCAAGCACCAGCTCTTTCGAAAGAGTCCTGAACTTTCTACACCTCCACTCATCTCTATTCAACCGAGTCTGATTTATATGCTCACATATTATGACATCCCATTATAGTTGTTGGTTTACTAATGGTTCCTGCTATATTTTCCTCCACTGAAGTGGTATAATTTATTTTTACCTTTTTGCATTTCCTAGTATAGTACTTGACTATAATAATTCTTAACAGATGTTTGTTGATTTAATTAGTGACTGTGTTAAACTAAATTCATTTTAATGAAATGCATGTCATGAAGATGCTGGAGATTTAAATACTGCTTCCACTCTTGAAGATGTCCATGTCCTAATTTTCTGGACCTGTAACTATGTTAACATTACATGGCTAAAGGGACTTTGCAGGTGTGATTAAGGGTATGGAACATGGGATAGGGAGATTATCCTGGACTACCCGGCTGAGCCCCAGATGTGAGGAAGGGTCCTCATATGGAATAAAAGACAGAACAGGAGCATCAGGGAGAGGTGTCACTGGGAGGAAATGATCAGAGATGATATGTTGTTGGCTCTTAAGATGGAGGAAAGGGACCTTAAAAACTGAAAAGGACAGGAAATGGATTCTCCCCCAGAGAATCCACAGAGATACTCAGCCCTGCTGAAAACTTGATTTTAGCCTAATAAGGGCAGTATCAGACTTCTAATCTGGAGAAATAGAAAATAATATATTTCTGTTACTTTAAGCCAAAAATTGGAGCTGGTTTGTTATGAGGTCAGTAGGAAATCAATAGAGTTATCCACTCTGACTGTACCACATATACATTGATTTTAACTAAACAGAAGTTTTAACATTATTGGTAATCATCTATAACCACAAGAGTAATGTACATTGTGATGCTCTCTAATATAACTTTCAAGTCTCTTTTCTATAATTTTATTTTATTAAGTATATTACAATTATCAAATGAAGGGCTATTTTTTTTTTAACCCAAGATTTTTTTTTTTTTTTTTTAAGTAACACTTGTCAGGAAGCCTGGGTGGTATAGTCAGTCAAGCCTTCAATTCTTGGTTTCAGCTCAGGTCATGATCTCAAGGACATGAGATGGAACCCACATCTAGCTCTGTGCTCGGTGCAGAGTCTGCTGAAGACTCTCCCTCTGCCCTTCTGCCCTGCTCTCTTTCTTTCTTTTTCTTTCTCTTTCTCTCTTAAGTAAATAAATCTTAAACAAAAAAACACTTGTCAAGTAAATTTTGATCTCTTTTTCTTAGACATAACAGAAATGCTAAAATAAAAAGCAAATTCCACGGATAATACCCATTACAATATAGGATGGCTTGCAATTGGCCAAATATTTTTCTAAAAAATGGTATATGATTACTTCTTATAATGTTAAATGAATCAGGTGATAAGTCATGATAATTTCAAAATTAAGCTTATTCTATTTAATTTATAAAATAGAATAACACTATTACATGACAAGTATTAAGTTCAATAGTATAATTCAGCATGTGCACATATGTTTCAGTGTGCATGCACTTGTGTATATTCTCAATAATTGCGTATTGATTGAATTGCCATTTCTTAGTTATGCACTCCTATATAACATGAGTTCTATAAATTATTCATCACACATCTAAATCATGTTAGACAATGTAAGAATGGAACAATACACAGCACTTGTCTTCAAATCATGAAGTTCCACAATAAAAATGATGTACCTGTGCCAAAATATGTGAATTATATCTGAAAATAAAATGAACAGTTGACGCTATTTCTAATAACGTCAGTTGTCTATCAAAAAATCAAATTACTTGAACACACGTGATATCTGTGAAAAATAAAAATATATCACTGAGAATATTTGTAATTAATGGTATTTCTTGTAATGAACAGAAACAGTTATTAGTAGAACATCTTAAGGTTCCATAAGAAGCCTCTCTATGATCCATTTATCAGAAAGCTTATATGAGGGGCGCCTGGGTGGCTCAGTGGTTTGAGCCTCTGCCTTCGGCTCAGGTCATGATCTCGGGGTTCTGGGATCGAGCCCCGCATCGGGCTCTCTGCTCAGCGGGGAGCCTGCTTCCCCCTGACTCTCTGCCTACTTGTTATCTCTCTCTATCAAATAGATAAATAAAAATCTTTAAAAATAAAAAAAAAAAGAAAGCTTATATGATTGATGTTTACCTTCCACTAGACTGTAGTCAATCTGTAGAACTAGGATTGGATTTGATATGCTTAATGTTGTATACCCAGCTTTGGCCTAGTAACTGACACAAGGCTTAATAGGAACTAGATGAAAACTTTTAAAATAGATGAATAAATTAATTAATCCATTGCAAAACAGGATATTGAGAGGTTATTAATTTTGAGAGAAACAATTCGATTAAACTACCCTGAAATTCTGGTTATTCACTACATTCAATTCTCTGGCACTTACCAAAATAATATGTTCATTGTCCTTGCCCTCCCCGTTTTTGTTTCTGTTTTTGTTTCTTATGGAATGCACTTGTGTGTGAAGATTTAATTATAGTTCATTTATTTTATTTTTAAAAATATTTTATTTATTTATTTGACAGAGATCACAAGTAGGCAGAGAGGCAGGCAGAGAGAGAGGAGGAAGCCGGTTCCCCGCTGAGCAGAGAGCCCGTTGCGGGGCTCGATCCCAGGACCCTGGGATCACGACCCGAGCTGAAGGCAGAGGCTTTAACCCACTGAGCCACCCAGGTGCCCCAATTATAGTTCATTTAAAAATAAACTGATGCAGAGTTGTTCTGTGACTCAGCCAAGCAAAACCCTAGAACTAGAACTCGGTTTTTTTCTGATTATAATAAAAATACCTAGTTTTCTTTGAACTAGATGCATGTTTCAAAAACAGCCTGACTCATGTATGGACGTGATATCTTTTGGTATTCTGGACTAGTGCCGACTCTCTGTTGTTTCTCTTGTGGGACACAATCAAGAGCCTGTCATCTTAAAATCTCAAGATTTGAAAGATCATATAAAATTAAATAAAGTGACATATTTCAAGGCCATTAAAAAGTTTATATATGTAAGAAGCTATACAAAACCTCACATGGTGTCAGTTTAAGGTAGAGAAGAAAGGAAATGTGCTGAGTTTATCTACATAATGCCAACAACATGAATACAATATTCGTATGAAAAAAGTTAGCAGCACGTAATAGAAGGTCAAAATGAAGAAAATTTTAATGGCCTAAGTTAGACTTATGTTGAAATCTCAACATTTGTTATTTTAATAAGCTTCAAAATGAAGATATAGATTAAATTATGTATTTTTCCCCTTCAAGTTCCATGAGGCAATATGAAGTGTCCCTGGTAGATGCTGTACCCATGGTGAATGGTGTTAGGCTGAGGTACAAGGAGACACTATATCCATATTTGGTCCACTTATACCCTTAAAAAGATTACCTAGTATGAGAGCTGCTATTGGAAGGGCAGAAACATGAGAGACCCATGGAGAATTGTCTCTGAACCATGTCGAGTTTCAAAATCCTCCCCAAAATGACTTCTTCAGTCTTTCAAAAACGGACCCTTTGATTTCTTCCTCTCCATGAAGATGTGAGAATGTTATCAGAGTTTTTTTTTTTTTTTAATTTAAGTGCAGTTATTGCCTCATTCCTGGAAATTAAACTTTTTAAGTCTAAATGCTTCTCAAGATCTCCCCCTCTTCTGCAGTCTTATTGGTGTCCTACATTCAAGTCTGGCATTACTATCCTGAACTATTATGGTAATCTGGGATGGAGCTTCTCAAAGTGTGGCCTCCAGACCAGCAGGCAGGAGCATCACCAGAAAATGTAAGAAATGGAAATTCTGGGGCCCTCTTCAGATCTCCAGAATCGCTAGGGATGGTTTCCGGCACTCTGCTTTACAAGTCTCCCAGGTGATACTGATGGATATCAAAGTCCAAAATCACTCTTCTCTATTCTCTCTATTCTTACTGTCCTAAATAAATTCTGTTACCAGAGTTGGGGGGGGGGGTTACAAATCTGATAATATTATACCTCTTTAAAACTTTATAACATCTTCACAACCAGGGGATAAAGTCCAAGACTCAGCTTAGGTGAGGTCCTCCGGAAATCCCTTCTGGAAGTCTTAGCTTGTGGAGCCCCCCGACCCCATCCTGCTATCCTCAGAGCATCTGTGCATTTTTAATAACACACTTTAGAGGTAGAGCTTAGGTTCACATCAGGCTCACCTGGGAATGAATCTTTGCTTCACCGCCTAGTAACCGTGTATCTTTGATGAAGTGACCCACCGTCTTTAAACTATCATCAGTGTGCCTAGGTGGCTCATTCATTAAGTGCCTGCCTTCAGTTCGGGTCATGATCTCAGGGTCCTGGGATCAAGTCCCTGCTCTTCAGGGAGTCTGCTGCTCCTTCTACTCCCCCCTGTCCTCTCTCTCTCTCTCAGATAAACAAAATCTTAAAAAATAAATAAACTAGCTTCAGTGTCTGTAAAGTTGGGACAGTAATGACATCCGCCTCAGAGTAAGTGTGAGTGTGTAATTCAGCAACGAATCTAAACCATTAAGCAGAGTGCATTCCGCTTTATAAGCACAAATTTGTCTTTTCGTTACTTATTATTACTTTAGTAATTACTGTTTGTAATGGTATTTTTGCTACTATGACTAATCGTTATTATGGCTGTTACTCTGACAATGTTTAGCATACTATGTTGAAAGTAGATACTTAACTAATTGTGCTCTTCCTAGCCTGACTGATGACAGCAACCCTGACAAATAGTGTGTTTTCAATTAATGTTTGTGAACTAATTCGGTTAATGTATATCAACCAAACGATATATATGTATGTATGTGTATATGTGTATCTATCTATCTATATATCGATAGATAGATATGTATATAGGAGATAAGCAAAATAAATTTAAGACCTACACAAATAGAAGTGCATTCACGTGAATAGTAATTTATATGTTTAAGTCACCATAAGTAACAATAAAATTATAGGATTCCCTCACTATACAAGAGTAAAGCAATTTATAGAAACTTTTGTGAGCCGTAGGGCATAAAACAAAGAAACGATTATCACAAGTTTTTATATATTTTAACATTCTCAGCCTCCCCCCGGCTCCCATAACCTTTCTTAGGTTTTCCTGGTATCTTTAGGCACGGATGCACAAAATAAATTGAGATAAAGCACACATGCTCACACCAGTTTGAAGCTCTGGCGACTTGAAGCTGAGAAGCTGAGTGCAGTTCCCAGGGTTGGTACCAGGGGGCGCTGCTCTCACAGCTCAGGGTGTGTCTTGCCTCTTATCAGGGCTCTTTGCTGAACAAATGTGGAAAGCTTGTTTCCACTTTTCACCTTCTAAAATAGAAAATCCTCTTTGGATTTCTTTGGGCTGGAGAAAACAGGTACTAATGTGGGTCTTTTGTAAAAGCAAAGTTGTGTCAAATGAATTTTCAAAAGTGAGGGATGGCTAAATTTCAGCTGCTATCAATTGGCCACTTACATGCTACCCTTGAGAATACACAGATTGATAAAACGTAATTCTTCTCAAAGAGTTCAAGGCCTGTGAGGAAAGTCATACACATAACTAGATAAATTACAATGATGTATTATATAAGGATAAGTGCTATTGAGGTGGCACAAAAATAATTCGATAGGAGCACAGCTTGGCCGGGAAGAATTTGGGGGAATGTTATATCTAAACTCATAAAATAAGGTACCATATATTGAGGACATCAAAAATACAAACTGGCAGCAAAATGTACGATTTAGTCTCTTTAAAACCTCTTCTTTACTGCCCCATAAAATTGGTGACAACAGCTTCCTATTGCATGAAGAAGAAATAACTCACTCAGGAAATATTTCTCATCCAATTGGAACTAAGGATTGATAAGGTCTTGACAAATGCTGTGTTGGGAGGTTTGCCAAGAGATATTTCTAACCAAGTAGCACCTCCAGGAAGTAGGACATGCGTCCACATCAAAATCAGGGCAAGAACATGTCTGCCCTTCCAAAAGTAGAACTCATTAGCAGAAAGGATGTTGTGCTTCCCAAAGAGGACCTATTTTAATGTTCTGCTAATCACCTCAGATGTAACTGAGGCTGTCAGACATCATATATAAAAAATTATGACTAGGAACATTGCAAATTGAATCATCCATGAAAATGAATAAAATCAATGTCCCCAATGAAGATTTTAATCTTATAATTTCAAATATTCATGAAAATAAAAGGTTGTATTTTTCTGCAAGCTTGAAAATTTACTTAGTATCTCAGTTTATATATAAAGACACTTGAGATCTACGAATTTCACCAAACCCTTTCCCCAAAAATCACATGACCGTGTCATTGTAAACCATGTTAAAATAGTGATTTGTTTTCTTAACACTTGAATTTTATAAGCATTCCATTTTTTAAATTCCAGACTGCTTTGCTTTGCATTAATTTTTAAGTTGGAATATTCATTTATTTTTATTTTTTTAAAAGATTTTATTTATTTATTTGACAGACAGAGATCACAAGTAGGCAGAGAGGCAGGCAGAGGGAGAGATAGGAGGAAGCAGGCTCCCTGCAGAGCAGAGAGCCCAATGTGGGACTCGATCCCAGGACCGTGGGGTCATGACCTGAGCAGAAGGCTTTAACCCACTGAGCCACCCAGGTGCTGCTGGAATATTCACTTATTGACTATGCTTACTTCTTTTGAGAGTGCGACTTTCCAGAGTAAGAATTTTCTTTTAAAGCTGCACATCCTTCTAAAAAATGCTATAGGGACAAACTTCAGAGTACCTGTAATATAGAGCAATATCTGCTCTTCTATATCACCTTCAATAACCACACATTTTCTTATAACTTTCAGTCTGAATTGTATTTTAAGGAGTTTATAAGAACATCCTGAAAATATTGGGACAGCCAGCTATAAGCGGGTGTCCAACTGTATGTAAATGAGAGCCGTTGCCTGAAAATATTCCCCCTATGTGGGTTAGGACCCATGTCTGCTAAAGTGAAGTTTCCGGGTTTTCTTGGATCGTCTTGTGCAGCTAAATATGTTCCTGCATAACACTCCTGAATGCTTCGGGCCATATATTACTCGGCTGCCTCCCTCTGATGATATGTTACTGTGATAAATCATCACAGAGCACTGCTGCTCTGATGAGCTGTTGCTTCAGCACACCATTGAAGCTGTCACATGGATGATGTATGAGAAAGGCATACTGATGATGGTTTACGCAGAAGATGGTGCTGCCCGGGGAACAAAAGGTTTAGGAGAAGATTCAACATAATTACCCGATAAAAGTCAACTCGCACACAGCATGCTAGAAAATGCATTCATGGGTATGGTAAATCACTTCTCTTTAATGTGTGATGTTTCTGGTGCTACTGTCTTAAGACTCCTTCCCTGAGCTATACAGTGATCTACTATAAACATATTTTTAAGTGGAAACAAAAGCTAAAAGGGTGAAATTAAAATTTACCTGAAACTCAAATGTATAGGTAAGCTCTGAGAATATGTAGTATGTTCAGCTCTAGGATAATTTGCCGAAAGAGTTAATTGCTGCTGCAAGTTTTCATGTATTAGAGGAAAAAGAAACAATCCCTGTTTGTGATAACTATGCAGGAGGATTTTCCTGGGAAAATATCAGTGTCCTGGTGAAAATAGGAAATTATATCAGGTTTATACTAAACCCTTGCCATGTAACATTCAAATGTCAGAGCTACTACCTATGACTGCTGAAACTGTATACCAGATAACTTACTTAATTTAAAAATAACCACCTAATCCTTATTCGTCTTCCTACGGAAAAGAAACATAAGAATTTAGGAAAAATGCAGTGTTTTCAGGTTCTCCAAGAACTGAAAGATTGGCTCTTTCCATACCCAGTTCTCATACAGTCGATGCTGAATAAATAATTGCTCATTTGAGATAAACTCCATAATTATCTGCCCATTTATGATCTCAGCTCTATCCTATGATGCAGTAGTTAACCAACCCAATCGAGTGAATGGGAGGAGCAGAGAGTATTCTAGACAAAGTAAGGGATTTCTTGTTCTCAGTTTTAGGATTCTTTCCTTCTTTCTTTCTTTCTTTCTTTCTTTCTTTCTTTCTTTCTTTCTTTCTTTTTTATTTAATTCCAAAGTCTTGTAAAGGAAGATATGGAGAAATACCTTAGACTGTCTTGCAATCTATTAATTACCATTTTGCTTTTCTTTTCAATAAAAGTAAGTTGACAAGAAATTTATATATTCGTTCATATTCTGCCTTTATTTTCTGTGAAAACTCATCAAGACTGGTAGATGTAGTTGAAAGAGAATTGTCAAAAGATTTTTGAAGCTTCTATCTGCTAGAACTTTTACAAAATATAGTCCAGTCTCAAACCACTGAAGTTGTCTTTAGTGTGTACTTTATTTTTATGTATCTGTCTGTCATCTGTCATCTATTGATCTAAGTATCCATCTATCCATTCATCCTCCTGCAACATGCTTAAATGACCATTTCTCTGGAATGTTGACAATTTAAAATATCTTAGTTTTAATAGGGTTTTGGCAACCTTATAATCCTTTAAAAACCTTTACCTATACTTCTCTGCAATATAAAACTTAGCTCAAACACCATGACATCCTGGAGGTATAACTAAAGAGCTGATCACTTGTTGGAATAAACTTCTCTTAAAACCATCTGCGCTCTGGTAGAGGCCAACCCATGCTCAAAGTCAGATATTAACTCCCAGCCTGGAAACTAACAACTTCTGGGGGTAATACAGATAAACACCATATGCCTCAATATTACTTCTGTTTCCTCAATATTTTGTAGCAACAATGATGTTTAAAGAGTAAGTTTATCTAAGAGAAGCTGGAGACAAAACCAGTTGCTTGTACTTCTTGAGTCTGGCCTTTGTGTTTCAGAAGTTTTGGTAACAGTCCAAAAAATGTAGACTCAGAGGCTAACGTATAAAATATCTAGGGATTGAATTCAGTCTACTCTGATCCGTCATTCAATAAATAGTTCGGAAGGCTTCCTAAGTGTTGGGCATTGTTCTATAAGAAATAACATGCCATGCGATAGGTAAAAAGAGCCATGCCACACTGATGCAGTTTTCTTTTGTTAATTTTTTCAAGGTAACTCTAGGTAAGAAGAGATACTAAACAGTATCCAAAGGGATCAGTTGATGCCAGAATTATTTGAGAAAAACAATATATCAAATAATATACTTGATAATATTTCGTGTGTAAAATAATCTAGATTTTATTCCATGCCATTTTTATATCTGTGAGATGCTATGATTGTATGACAGTGGAAAACCAATTTTTTAAAATTCTGCCAACTTTTTTTTAATTATGGGAAGCATATGTTAGAAAAAATGAAGGAAAGTAAATTGGAAGCATGAAAGGAAAGAGACCACTTTTTATAGTGACTGTTTGTAAATATAGTTCTCCTCTAAACTGTAGTTGCTTAAGACCAAGCATATGTTCTTACACTTCTAAAATTCTCTTCACCAAGTCAACATCAGGAATCAGTTAAGTCTTGAGTAAGTGGAAGAAGAAAATCATTAGGAATGAAATTATGAAGCATCAGCATCTATACATTCAGTACTCACTTTGAGTATCGGATACAGATATCTGCATAGCTAACTCAGATGCATACATCAGTTTAGACATCATATATATTTATACCATCATCCACATATAGGTGTTCAGTAAATATTGATTCTTTCTTTTTCTCAGAAAATGCAAAATAATCTACCCCATGGGGATACTTTTCAGAGAACGTAAAGCACTATAGCCAAAAAGCATCTTCATACCGAGAACTGGAACATGCTATTCAAATACTAATTAGTATAATATAATGGAAAGAACATGTACTTTGGATTCAGCTAGACCAGCTATTTGTACCTTTCCAACCAGTTTTCAGAGTGTGAATTTTCTTAGGATTTTAGCACTTATGATCCTCACTACATAACCAAAATAAAAATAACAGCGACATGAAACGTTTTCTATAAATGTACAGTAAGATGACTTTAGAAAGTATAGTTCTAGCTGGGACTAGGTACTCCATGATACTAGTTGCATCCTTAACTCAGTTAAGTTAGTTTTGTAGAGATTTATTGTATGCTTAGACAGGTGTCAAGGTATTCTGTTCTGAGACTTCATGTTAGGTTATTAATATGTTGTAAAAAAAAAAATACAGGTATATTTACATAGCACAATTGGTGAACTATCTAGAATGCAGTGACAATTCAGAGCACAGTACCAACCCTAGGAGGGAAAATAGTCATAATTTGAGTCTACAGGATTGGGAAATGGCTAAAATAGTTGCTAATACTTGGTCTGTCCAAATCTGAAACATAAACTCCTTCCATTATACTAGGTGTATGTATGTGTGTGTATAATTTGCCTTTCTGTACTTTGCAAGACTGTTTCAACCTATCAGAACCTACATCAGAATCAAAGTGACTAGCCTTTTACATACCAATAAAGTGTTCCAGATATCATCAACTTATTTAAGGTCCAAAACCATAATATGAGTTATGTAAAAGTGTCCGGTTGTAAACTAATGCAAGGTAGATTTCCTATAACTTTTGTGATTATTAAAATCTGAAAACTCTGTTTTCATAAGAAAACCTATGATATAGCATTTCTGCACAATATGGTGTATTTTTTAGGGGGTGTCATTTTTCAGTATCCTTACATTTGGCCTTATACATAGGTAGTTCAGTAATTAAGCAAAAGCAAACGTTAACAAAAATAATCCTAAGCAGATTGCCATCTGAAATAGAAATAATGAAAATTGAACAGTGTTATAAGAATGTTATTTAGCTAAAGTACTAGATGATTAAAGTATTTTCAAAATCAAGGAAAGGCAGAGAACATAAACAGAAAATAACTTGTTATAATAACTCCAGCTTTTAAATTATAACAATCCATCAGCTTGTTATAGGACTAGTAATAATAAGGTATCTTTGATTTTAATACCACAGTAAGAAATACCTAGATATTTGTGAATACCATTAATACTGTTTTATATAATCTATATCTGTCTCCCTAATCAACAATACAGATATCTATCTAACTTGAAAAATATTTCTGATTCCTACCCTCATTCAATATTTCAGAAGACAATCATATCATAGTCCATTTAGTATGAAAAATCACATGACTATAACATTGAACAGAGTTCAAGATTCACTAAAATGACAATTCATTTTCCAGCTTGATTTAAGACCATCCTAACTTTATTATAAATAATCTGATTGATGCTTCAAGCTACATTACCTTTTTTCCCCTGACTTCAGTTTTTTTCTTTCACCAAATGAATCTTATTATAAATAACATGGCCCAGTAAAGTGCAGTCTAAGGTAGTACAATATCATTTATATAACAAGATAACTTTGTTTTTTAACTAGAATATAGTTGTGTCATGTGGATTTCAAATATGATATTGTAGCAATTTGAAAACTCACAAAAAAGGATTTTTGGCACATGTAAGAGTATTTTACTTTGGTGGAAATCTTGTACTCTGATTTATTTTCTCATTAAATAATGACACCGTTAATACATTTTAGCTGATAAAAATCTCAACATAATATTTTGCTACAAACATGTATGTATTTATGTTTTAGAAGGAAAAGCAATGAAGGAGAGGCAGTCTAAATATTGCCTACTCATGCTGCATCTCAGAGCAGAATTTACAAATAGGACTATGGTTGCAATTGTTTTTTTCCTGTGGCATTTCCCCTCTGCACTTACACACCAGGGAGTCTACACAAAGTTCACCAACTTTTTTCTTTCTGAAGTATTCTTCCATAGCAGTTCCCACCATCTACCTAAAGAATTAAGTTCTCTGCTTTTAACTTTTTTATATACACAAAAATGA
Source organism: Mustela nigripes (assembly GCF_022355385.1). NCBI lineage: Eukaryota > Metazoa > Chordata > Mammalia > Carnivora > Mustelidae > Mustela > Mustela nigripes. The sequence goes on along the minus strand of NC_081564.1, from coordinate 80,686,504 downwards.
AATGAGTGAACAGAAAACATGAAGGAGGCAGACTAAGTCCTGGTGAACAGTCAGAGTTTAGATTTAAACCAAAGGGGGAAAATAGGTGTACATAACCTAAAAATGGTGTTGTTACATGTCACATTGTTATTTGAAGTGAATCTTCATTGTAGAAGGCTAATATCGTGAGCCAGGAATCAGAAAATTTGGTTGCAGCTCTGATTCTACCACTAAATAATATATGATATTTAATAAATTATTTAATGTTCTTTGTTCTGAATTTCATTATATCCATAAAAGGGATACAGAGCTTGTGACCTTTATTATCCCTTGCAGGACTAATGTTCCATAATGTTGGTATAATTTCATAAGACAAAAAAAAAAATAGAGGCAACCCATTTTTGTTTCAGCACAGTTTTAGATTGCGAGATTTTTCTGGCACTGTGTAGATTAAAAAAGCCCAAAACAAAACTAGTGAGTCAGCATCAGCTACAATACAGTCTTGACTACAGGATAACAACCACTCAAAGGGACTATGAAATGCATCCATTTAATACTCTGCAATTTGTTCGTCTTCAGGGCTGTTTTTGAGCAAATCTATCTAATGCTTTGACCTTACCCTCTCATATGCTCCTGAGTCTCAGATGATCATTGAAACATGCAGCTATAATTTTTCTTTGTGTTTCTTTATGTTTCATGTTTTACTTTATTTTTTTTTTTCTTTTTTGGCAGTAGTCAGCAGTATATTTGCCTATTTCATCTCACGTTGAATGGCCCAGTATGCTCAAAATTGAATCTGATGGAAATTACCATACCAGTATCAAGCAAATGATAACACACACACACACACACACACACACACACACACACACACATATCAAGATTTGGCAAAGCAGGGTTTCTGACTCTAACTAGAAGAGTAAATGGTGTCAGACTGATAGTCTCACCAAAATTAAAAAAAAAAAAATGGTACAAAAATAATCTATTTAAATCAGGGCTGCTGAAGCAAAGAAGATTTTAAGGTGTTGAGATTCTAAGGGACTATGTGACTCAGAGAGATGAGCTTGGGGTAGTTCTTTCCCTGGGGCAAATGATAAGTCTTGGCACAGGGCAAGAAACTAAAACTTCGAGTTTGGCCACAGCAGGTGATTGTGACTAATGATAGAGACGAGTAAAGCCTTTTGCAATCACTGAAAGTTTGGAGAGAAAAACAATTAGAATTTGAGGTTTCTTAAAGTAGAATTGATAAAATTTACAAGGAGTTAGATACAAAGTCAAAAAAAAAAAAAGAAAAGAAAGAAAAAGAAAACATTTGTCAGTAACAAAGAAATAGTCTAATTTTAAAAGTGATGCTATTTGGGAAAACATCAAAATACTTTATACAGAAAGTCCAAATCTAAAAACACTGCAATTGTAATTGAAAGAAATTGAAGAAAATCTAAGTAAAGAAAGGATGTTGCAATGTCCATAGATTAGAAGCTTCAGTATTATAAAGACATCAATTTTCTCTAAATTATCTAAAGATTCAAACCAATCCCAACCCCAATCTCAGCACTGTTTTCTTCCCTAACCCCCCTTTTTGGTGGAAATCTATAAACTCATCCTAAAGAACCTATAGATACAAAAGTCCAAAAACATTCAAGAGGACTCTGAAAAGACCAAAACAAGAGTACCTGCCCTACCATATGTCAAGGCTGATTATAAAGCTATAGTAATTAAAACAGTGTGCTGTGGGTCAAGGGCAGATAAATATACACATGAAATAGAGTCTGAATCAGACCCACTAAAATGGTCATTTAATTCATGACCCTCCTGAAAAATGAACATTAATCCACCTTCACACCACAAAAAAAGAAAAAAATCTACACTGAGCATTGATTTATTTTGAAGGGTAGATGTAATAAAAATTTTAGAGGTGCACATGGGAAAATATCTTCATGTCCTTCAGATAACAACATTTTCTTAAGTAGAACTCAAAACATACTATAATGGGAAAAATATAAATTAGATTGCCTTAAAATTAAGAACTGTTGAAAGTTACCATTGAGTAAATAAAAATCGAAATCACACAGTTGAAGGAAATATTTGAAAAATGCATATTCAATGACTTAAATGAATACATAATTCCTAAAAATCGGTCTGAAAAAGACAAATGTTTCAAAATAAAAAATTTTAAAAAATTGAATACACATTTCACAAAGGAAAATACCTAAGAGTCAATTAATACATTGAAATAGGCCCAATTTAATGGTTGTCAGTGAAATATTATGAGATAATCACCTGAAAGTCTAAAAGAAGAGAAGTAGAATTGGACATTCTAACTGGTATAGGGTGGTATCTCAGTGTGGTTTTGATTTGAATCTTCCTGATGGCTAATAATGATGAACATTTTTTCATGTGTCTGTTAGCTATTTATATGCCTCCTTTGGAGACGTGTCTGTTCATGTCTTCTGCCCATTTTTTGACATGATTATCTGTTTTGGGGGTATTGAGTTTTAGGGGTTCTTTATAGATCTTGGATATTATCCCTTTGCCTGTAGTGTCATTTGTGAATATCTTCTCCCATTCCATGGTTTGCCTCTTTGTTTTGTCGACTGTTTCCTTTGCTGTGCAGAAGCTTTTGTTCGTGATGAAGTCCCAAAAGTTCATTTTTGCTTTCGTTTCCTTCACCTTTGGAGACATGTGTTGAAAGAAATTGCTGTGGCCAATGTTGAAGAGGTTACTACCTAGGTTCTCCAGGATTTTGATAGATTCCTGCCTCATGTTGAGGTCTTTTATCCATTTTGAGTTTATATGTGTGCGTGGTGTAAGAGAATGGTCATGTTTCATTCTTCCACATATACCTGTCCAATTTTCCCACCACCATTTTTCAAAGAGACTATCTTTTTCCACTATATATTTTTCCTCCTTTGTCAAAGATTATTTGACCATAGAGTTGTGGGTCCATAACTGGGCTGTCTACTCTGTTTCACTGGTCTGTGTGTTTGTTTCTGTGCCACTACCATGCTGTCTTGGTGATCACAGCTTTGTAGTAAAGCTTGAAATCAGGCAACGCGATGCCCCAGTTTTGTTTTTCTTCTTCAACATTTCCTTAGCAATTCAGGGTCTTTTCTGGTTCCATACAAATTTTAGGATTGTTTGGCCCAGCTCTTTGAAATATGCTGGTGGAATTTTGATCGGGATGGCATTGAAAGTATAGATGGCTCTAGGCAGTATAGACATTTTAACAATGTTTGTTCTCCTGATCCATGAGCATGGAATGCTTTTCCATCTTTTTGTGTCTTCAATTTCTTTCATGAGTGTTTTGTAGTTCGTTGAGTACAGATCCTTTACCTCTTTGGTTAGGTTTATTCCCAGGCACCTTATGGTTTTTGGTGCTATAGTATATGAAATCAATTCTCTCATTTCCCTTTCTATATTTTCATTGTCAGTGTATAAGAAAGCAACTGACTTCTGCACATTGATTTTGTATCCTGCCACATTACTGACTTGCTGTATGAGTTCTAGTAGCTTGGAGGTGGAGTCTTTGGGTTTTCCATATAAAGTATCATGTCACCTGTGAAGAGAGGGAGTTTGACTTCTTCATTGTCAATTTGGATGCCTTTTATTTCTTTTTGTTGTCTGATTGCTTTTGCTAGGACTTTTAGTACTATGTTGAACAGTAGCGAGAGTGGGCATCTTTGTCGTGTTCCTGATCTCAAAGGGAAGGTTGTCAGCTTTTCCTCATTGAGAATGATATTTGCTGTGGCTTTTTCATAGATAGATATTATGAAGTTTAGGAATGCTCCCTCTATCTGTATACTTTGAATCATTTAAATCAGGAATGGATGCTGTATTCTGACAAATTCTTTTTCTGCATCAATTGAGAAGGCCATGTGGTTCTTCTCTCTTCTCTTATTGATTTGTTCTGTCACATTGAGTGATTTGCAAATGTTGAACCACCTTGAACCACCTTGCAACCCAGGGATAAACCCCACCTGGTCATGGTGGCGAATCTTTTTTTTTTTTTTTTTTTGGTGGGTTTTGGTTTTTTTTAAGATTATTTATTTATTTATTTGTCAGAGATCAGAAGTAGACAGAAAGAGAGAGAGAGAGGGGAGGAAGCAGGCTCCCTGCTGAGCAGAGAGTCCGATGTGGGGCTCGATCCCAGGACCCTGAGATCATGACCTGAGCTGAAGGCAGAGGCTTTAACCCACTAAGCCACCCAGATGCCCTCTGTGGTGAATCTTTTTAATGTACTGTTGGATCCTATTAGCTAGAATCTTGTTGAGAATCTTGGCCTCCATCTTCATCAGGGATATTGGTCTGAAATTCTCCTTTTTGATGGGGTCTTTGCCTGGTTTGGGGATTAGGGTAATGCTGGCTTCATAAAAAGAGTCTGGAAGTTTTCCTTCTGTTCCTATTTTTTGAAGCAGCTTCAGGGGAATAGGTATTATTTTTCTTTGAATGTTTGGTAGAATTCCCCAAGGAAACGGTCAGATCTTGGTCTTGGTCTTTTGTTTTTGGGAGGATTTTGATCACTACTTCAATTCATTACTATATATTAGTCTATTCAGGTTCCTGGTTCAGTCTTGGAAGTTTATAGGTTTCCAAGAATGCATTCATTTCTTCTAGGTTACTTAACCTATTGCCATATAACTGTTGATAATAATTTCTGATGGTTGTTCCTATTTCCTTCATGTTAGTCATGATCTCCCCCCTTTCATTCATAATTTTATTAATTTGGGTCCTCTCTCTTTTCTTTTGGATTAGTTTGGCCAGTAGTTTGTTGATCTTATCATTCTTTCAAAGAACCAGCTTCTAGTTTTGTTGATGTATTCTACTGTATCTCTAGTTTCTAATTCAATGATGTCTGCTCTAATATTGATTTTTCCCCTTCTTGTGCATGAGGTTTTGTTAATTTGTTGTTGACTTTCCAGTTCTTTAAGATGTAAAGAGAGCTGGTGTTCTGGGATTTTTCAATTTTTTTTTTGAGTGAGGCTTGGATGGCTATGTATTCCCCCCCTTAGGACTGCCTTTGCCATATCCCATAGGTTTTGAACAAATGTGTCTTCATTCTCATTGGTATCCATGAATTTTTTAAGTCCTTCTTTGATTTCCTGGTTGATCCAAGCATTCTTAAGCAAGGTGGTCTTTAGCTTCCAGGTATTTGAATTCCTTCCAAACTTTTCCTTGGTTGAGCTCCAGTTTCAAAGCACTGTGATCTGAGAATATACAGGGAATAATCTCAATCTTTTGGTATCAGTTGATCCCTGATTTGTGACCCAGTATATTCTGGAGAATGTTCCATGTGCACTTGAGAAGAATGAATATTCTGTTGTTTTAGGGTGGAATGTTCTGTATATTTCTGTGAGGCCCATCTGGTCCAATGTTTCATTCAGAGTTCTTGTTTCTTTATTGATTTTCTGCTTAGATGATCTATTAGTGGTGTGTTAAGGTCCTTTACAATTAATGTATTCATATCAATATGACTCTTTATTTTTATTAACAGCTGACTTATGTAGTTAGCTACTCCCATATTGGGGGCATAAATATTTAAATTTTTAGATCTTCTTGGTGGATAGACCCTTTAAGTATGATTTAGTGTCCTTCTGTATCTCTGACTACAGTCTTTAGCTTAAAATCTCATTTATCTGATATGAGAATCATTACCCCAGCTTTCTTTTGAGGCCCATTGGCATGGAAGATAGTACTTCATCCCTTCACTTTCAGTCTGTATATATCTTTAGGTTCCAAATGTGTCTTTTGTAGACAACATATGATGGGTCCTGTCGTTTGGTCCAGTCTGCAACCCTGTGCTGTTTTATCGGAGCATTTATGCCGTTCACATTGAGAGTGATTATTGAAAAATATGTTTTTATTGACATCATGTTGCCTGTGAAGTCCTTGTTTCTATAGATTGTCTCTGTAAATTTCTCCTCTCTGTCACTCTTGGGTTCTTTATTCTTTTATAGAAATACCCCCCTACACCTTAATATTTCTTGTAGTGCTAGCTTGGTGGTCACGTACTCTTTTAAGCCTTGCTTCAAGTTGTGCTCTGCCAAATTCAAAGGTAAACCAAGAAGTAATAAACAAAGAGTGGATCCATCCAATTTTGCACCAAAGCTCAGCATCCAGGTGTAAGGACTCAGAGCCCCATGTTCAGCTGCCAAATGATGAAGTTTTAGAATATAACTAACGGTCAGTGGGGTGGAGTCCGGAGCCAATGACCGAGAAAGAATTCTTGAGATATCTTTGGTATGAAATGGTGGCTTATTAAAGCATAGGGACAGGACCTGTTGGCAGAAAAAGTTGCTACATTGGGGTTGTCTGAAATATATATTCTTTATGAACCAGCAATTCTTAAGATACCAGGATATCTAAAAGAAGTGCATATGTATGTTCACTGAAATACATAATTATTTTCTTAGCACTAATCGCAGCCAAATAAGAAAGAAAGCAATTGTCCATAAATGGCATAGTCTTACAATAATACCATGTTCCAATGAAGAAACAAACCATGCTGAACAACATGGATGGATCTCACACATGTAATGTGGAGAGAAGAATATCAAAACACAAAGAATACACAAATTTCATGATTCTATTTATATCTAGTCTAAAAATCACACAAAGTTGTCTGTTGTGTTAGAAGTCAGAATAGCCATTGCCCTGAGAGGAGGGGATCCTGGAGACCTGGGGACCTTCTGTTTCCTCTCTGGTTACCATTTATAATGGAGTGTGAGTTCTAAAGGGTTGTGTGTGCTGCAGCATGGAACAGGCTGGGAAAGTGACTCTGAGGAGAGATGCTTCCAGGGTGCACTTGGTGAGTGGGAGGGTCCACACCCTCAGGCACAGGAGGAGGAGGAGGAACAGGATGGGTTAGGGGGAGATGGTGAGCTACATGCAGGGGGGGACACAACAGCCACATGTGGGACTCCAAGTCTGGAAGGGGACTCTCTGATGATAGAGAACAGATCTCCATGGGGTGGGGGACACTCTGGGGGGGGGGGGCTTAAAGAAAAAGCAAGAAAGGGAATGGGTGGGAACATTAAACAATGAATATAGGAAGAATGTCTCCTACTTAACCATCTAATTCTCAGGGAAGTTCTTACCTAGAACTAATCCTAAACTCTCATGGGGCAATTTGAAATTTGTTTAAATTTGGCATCTAAAAACTGAAGAGCTGCTGGAAAACAGAACACTACTTCTCTCCTTTCAAAGCTAGCACTGTAATCTACAAGCCAGCACAAACGATTTTAAATTGCTGAGCTAAACATTTCAGTTGACAAAGCCTTCTGCATTCTCTTGTAACTTGTAGAAAACTTTGAAAGAATTCAGTGGGGTAGCAAGCTTCTTTCATTTGTCATATTTATCATAATAAGCAATAAGACACAGTCGAAAACAGAAGTCACCTTCTTGAGCAAGTTAGCAAGTTTTAGACTTAATATTTTCCCCAATTCTAAAGTGAACACTTGGACTTTTTTGTTACAGTGTATCATGTGGCTATAATCAGAGTCATGGATGAAACTAATTAAATGACTATTATGCTTTGTTTCTGTAAGGTTGATTGAGATGGTAAGAATGCCTCAAATATTTACTTTATACTATGTATGCATATTAATTACTCTGCCTATTATCATCATAAATCATCCTTTCCACTAATGACATATTCTTCACACTAATAAGTGAAAATTACAAGGGCAAACAAACTAATCTGTAGCAGGAAAACACTTGGTGACTTAGTAAATTAAATGAAGCTGAGCCCTAAGTATATCTCTAACAACCATCTGGGTTATTTTCTTCCCTACCTCTGTGCTGCAAATACCAGCAACATCTTTAGGCCACAAGGAAATTCTATTATTCTTAGATATGCGTAAGATACCACAGGAAAAGTGGGAAATCTGCTTTCACTTGTAAAAGGCCAGGCTATGGTGTTAGCAAATTAATCAAAGCTGAATAAGATGGAGCCTTGGTAAACTAAAGCATTTCCAGACTTAACATGTCCAAAATCATATCAGGTAACACATTCCCTTTCTTTGAAATGACGCATACTTCTAGAAGTCAAGAATGGCTTTCCCCATTGATGAATCCTTTCCATATATGAATGTTACTCTCAGTAACTGAACGCTTACATTTTGCTAGATACCATTCTGTTTTGACATTGGCCAACCATACAGATCTCCAATGTACCTATGGGATAGGTTTCTATTTTATCTTGTTTTAAAGATAAACTCACCAAGAAAAACGATACCTTGCTCAGGTGTCCCCAGAACCAGACAGCGGTGGTAGGATTTACATCTGGGCAGCAGGGACTGTGTCAGTAGCTGATGAACAACACTGCCCTTGTTTGAAAAGTAGTCTGAAAAGGAGTCTTGGATTAAGGATATTTTCTGCCAGCTGGATTTTTCCTTTATGGTATTTCCACATCATCTCGGTAGAGTAACGGACATGTTTTCTGTTCTTGGTGGTGGTTGAGAAGAGCAGCCTTGCCCTAATGGAGTCCTGCTGGTGAGGAGACTGGGGAGAGCACACCCAGAGCCCCGGAGAGGCTTCCCCAGGCTTTTCTGAGGGGAGGAATGAGGGCTCTAACTACTCCTCCAGTGTCATGACCATCGTCAAACGCATCGCGTTCTCCCTTTTCAAGAACACACCATCTCTTGGTAGGTGAAGGCCTCATGACTTTTAATCAGCTGGGCGATTAAATGCTCTTCAGAGCTCCTGTCCTGAATGGCTGCGGGTGATAGCACAGCTTGTACTTTTTCCGCAGCGATCGCTGCCTGCTGTTCTCCCCAGAGAAGGAAAGGAGAGGCCCTCAGATGAGCTGGGGCTTCATCAGATGCCTCTCAAATGAGAAATTCAGAGGCTTATTTATTTTCTACCAAACCACTTGCAGCATGGTCCTCAGTATTCTAGGAACCTCAGTTTGAAAAAAGAAACCTGTGGGAATTACTCTAAATGAAGACGTAATATTTGTTACGATTTTTTGGAAGGGGACAGGCATTAAAATTACCCTCCTACCTACTTACTGTCTCTGCTCCATCGTCATGGTCTCTGCGTTTCCAGGCTGGGCACATGTAATGAAGAAAGGAAGCTCACACACCAAATCAATATAGAGTTCTCCCCCAAGTAGGAGGAGTAAATTAATTTGATCTAGATTGAGTGAAAATCGTGCCTTTCTAGAAGGCTGAATTTTCATATTTAGGAAAATAATGAAAAATAAAAAGTCCATTTCATCTTCTTTCTTTTCCAAATTTAATTCCTAAGAAAAAATACTTCATCATATAAATCATCATGCTTTCCTTACTGCCCAGAATCTGAAGAATATCACAACTGTGTTAAACTGAGTCTGAAAACAAATAATAGTTTTGGGTAGCTTATTTGCATTCTTTACGTTTTTCTTTGTTCTATTTTTCTAAAAAAATGTTAGCTTCTTGTAAAAAGTGAATTTAAATATGTTTCAGAGAGAAGGGATAAATAAAAACACTTAGATTTAGGAAGTCAATAGGCAGAAAAAAATACAATACAGTACATTTTGGATATGAAAATTATACTTTGTTTTATGTAGAGACCATAATTACACAATGCTTATAATCATGTTCTGGAAGTAAAGTTTGCGTTACTTTAGCTGACATGCAGGTATAAATAGAAATATGAAAACCGTGCAACCTTGATTATGTCCATTATCCTTCCAAATATACCGCTATGTGTTAGCTGCCTATGCCAATTTTATACTGAAAATAAAGTCACCGTAGCTATAAAATAAATTTCAGTAGATGCAGGTTATTTCAGAAAACAAATATATTCTTTGCATATTAGATTCACGATAACTTCTAATAAAAATAATAATTTTTGCTTATTCTGAAGAAGCATTAATATGTTCAGTGGAAAAAAGAACTCGACACTCATAAAGCTAGTAAAGGAGAGCCATAGACTGTGCAGTGACACAGGGCTATGTTAGGGCGCTAAGTGTGGAGGCTTCCCAGCAGAGAGGGGTCCTTGTGAGCCTGGCAGTCCAAGGCTCTTTGGAGTTTGCAACTAAAAACAAGTGTAGAAAGTGCTCAAATTTTAAAGCAGATGAGATCAGGAACTTTGTCAGCAGAGCTACAGAAGTTGGAATGTCCAAGACTTGAACTCCTGTGAGTAGCTCCTTGAACTACTCCTGTGACAGCCCAGTGAGGAGACCAGTGTAAGTGATGTCCCCCTTAGAGAAGTGGCAATTTCATGAACCAAAGCTCACATTTTTCTTAGTCCATACTTGCCTCTGGACCCAACTTGTTCTCTGTTCTGTTTTTACAGAAAAAGAGCCTCTTTGATTAAAAAGGCTAATTTTGTCCTCATGTGTTCTGTGTCATGGACAAGTGACAAACTCTTCCTCAGATATAAAATAGAAATAGTAGTACCTAACTCACAGGCTCATTGTGATATTCATATGTGTCACTGCGTGGAAAAGCACTTAGCACGGCATCTGGCATATAGGAAGCCCTTCATAAACCTTAGCCAGTATTAGGTCAGTACTAAGTAAAAAGCACCTTGAGCTCATATATGCTTGTAAGTACAGCAACCACTCTCTTTCCTCATCAAAGTTTAATGGTGTCTTTTGCTATTCAAATGTCTTCAGTTTTAAAGTTTCCATTGTTCACTAGGATTTGTTCTTTGATCCACTCCAACATTTGTAGATTTCCTAGCTTCACTCTGCATGTGGCCGATTCCAGTTATCATTCTGTTCCACCATTGAACCTGGACACTTAGCTTCCTTGGACACGGCTGTCACTGCCTTCTTGGCTTCAATAAAACTACATGCTCCATGTTTTCCTCCTAGAAGGTTACTTTTTTACATGATCTTTAAATTTTGTGTATTTTGAGCCTCTTACATTTTTTAAAACTAAGCTTTTTATTTTATTTTTATCATAGTTAGAGTACAGTCATATATTAATTTCAGGTGTACAATATAGTGACTCAGCAATTCTATATGTTACACAGCTCAGGACAAGTGTGCTCTTTAATCCCCACCACCTGTTTCACCCATCCTCACCTCCTTCCCTGGTAACGATCAGTTTGTTCTCTTTAGGCAGGGGTCTGTCTCTTGGTTTCTTTCTTTCTTTTTTCTTTACTCATTTGTTTTGTTTCTTAAATTCACCTAAGGGTGAAATCATGTGCTATTTGTCTTTCTCTGACTGACTTATTTTGCTTAGCACAATATTCTCTAAATTCATCTGTTATATTACAAATGACAAGATTTCTTTTTTTCTTTTTGGTTCAATAATATTCCATTTTTAAAAAAATTTTTAATCTATTTTCAGCGTAACAGTATTCATTGTTTTTTGCACCACACCCAGTGCTCCATGAAATCCGTGCTCTCTCCAATACCCACCACCTGGTTACCCCAAACTCCCACCCCCCACCCCTTCAAAACCCTCAGATTGTTTTTCAGAGTCCATAGTCTCTCATGGTTCACCTCCCCTTCCAATTTCCCTCAACTCCCTTCTCCTCTCTAACTCCCCTTGTCCTCCACGCTATTTGTTATGCTCCACAAATAAGTGAAACCATATGATAATTGACTCTCTCTGTTTGACTTATTTCACTCAGCATAATCTCTTCCAGTCCCATCCGTGTTGCTACAAAAGATGTGTATTCATCCTTTCTGATGGAGGCATAATACTCCATAGTGTATATGGACCACATCTTCCTTATCCATTCGTCCGTTGAAGGGCATCTTGGTTCTTCCCACAGTTTGGTGACCGTGGCCATTGCTGCTATAAACATTGGGGAACAGATGGCCCTTCTTTTCACTACATCTGTATCTTTGGGGTAAATACCCAGTAGTGCAATTGCAGGGCCATAGGGAAGCTCTATTTTTAATCTCTTGAGGAATCTCCACACTGTTCTCTAAAGTGGCTGCACCAACTTGCATTCCTACCAACAGTGTAAGAGGGTTCCCCTTTCTCCACATCCCCTTTCTCCAACAACACATGTTGTTTCCTGTCTTGCTAATTTTGGTATTCTAACTGGTGTAAGGTGATATCTCAATGTGGTTTTAGTTTGAATCTCCCTGATGGCTAGTGATGATGAACATTTTTTCATGTGTCTGATAGCCATTTGTATGTCTTCATTGGAGAAGTGTCTGTTCATGTCTTCTGCCCATTTTTTTATATGATTGTCTGTTTTGTGTGTGTTGAGTTTGAGGAGTTCTTTATAGATCCTGGATATCAACCTTTTGTCTGTACTGTCATTTGCAGATATCTTCTCCCATTATGTGGGTTGCTTCTTTGTTTTGTTGACTGTTTCCTTTGCTGTGCAGAAGCTTTTGATTTTGATGAAGTCCCAAAAGTTCATCTTTGCTTTTGTTTCCTTTGCCTTTGGAGACATATCTTGAAAGAAGTTGCTGTGGCTGATATCGAAGAGGTTACTGCTTATATTCTCCTCTAGGATTCTAATGGATTCCTGTCTCACGTTGAGGTCTTTTTTCCATTTTGAGTTTATTTTTGTGTATGGTGTAAGAGAATGGTCGAGTTTCATTCTTCTACATATAGCTGTCCAGTTTTCCCAGCACCATTTATTTAAGAGACTGTCTTTTTTCCACTGTATATTTTTTCCTGTTTTGTCAAAGATTATTTGACCATAGAGTTGAGGGTCCATATTTGGGCTCTCTACTCTGTTCCACTGGTCTATGTGTCTGTTTTTATGCCAGTACCATGCTGTCTTGGTGATCACAGCTTTGTAGTAAAGCTTGAAATCAGGTAATGTGATGCTGCCAGTTTTATTTTTGTTTTTCAATAGTTCCTTAGTGATTCGGGGTCTCTTCTGATTCCATACAAATTTTAGGATTATTTGCTCCAGCTCTTTGAAAAATACCAGTGGAATTTTGATTGGAATGGCATTAAAAGTATAGATTGCTCTAAGCAGTATCGATATCTTAACAATGTTTATTCTTCCAATCCAAGAGAATGGGATGGTGATTAAAATGCTTCAAAGTATAGGGATAGAGGGAACATCCCTGAACTTCATAAAAATCTATCTATGAAAGACCCACAGCAAATATCATCCTCAATGAGAAAAAGCTTGCAGCCTTCCCGTTGAGATCAGGAACACGACAAGGATGCCCACTCTCACCACTCTTGTTCAACATAGTATTAGAAGTCATAGCAACAGCAATCAGACAACAAAGAGAAATAAAAGGTATCCAAATTGGCAGTGAAGAAGTCAAACTCTCTCTCTTCGCAGATGACATGATTCTTTAGATGGAAAACCCAAAAGACTCCATCCCCAAACTACTAGAACTCATACAACAATTCAGCAACGTGGCAGGATACAAAGTCAATGTACAGAAATCAGTGGTTTTCTTATACACTAACAATGAAAATACAGAAAGAGAAATTAGAGAATTGATTCCATTGACTATAGCACCAAGAACCATGAGATACCTGGGAATAAACCTAACCAAAGAGGTAAAGGATCTGTACTCGAAGAACGACAGAACACTCATGAAAGAAATTGAAGAAGACACAATAATATTCCATTTTGTGATACAACCACAAACACCACATCTTATTCATACATTCATCCATCAATGGACACTTGGGCTCCCATAATTTGGCTATTGTAAATAATGCTGCAATAAACAAAGGGTACATGTATCCCTTTGAATTAGTCTTTTTATATTTTATACCCAGTGGTGCAGTTATTGGATTATAGGGTAATTCTGTTTTTAAATTTTTGAGGAAACTCCATTCCATATTCCAAGGTGGCTGCACCCATTCACATTCCCACCAACAACACACAAGACTTCCTTTTTGTCCACATCCTCACCCACACTTGTTTCTTTTATTTGTGATTTTAGCCATTCTGAGAGGTGTGTTGTGCTATCTCATTGTAGTTTTGACTTGCATTTCCCTCATGATGAGTGATGTTGACCATCTTTTCATATGTCTGCTGGCCATCTGAATGTCCTCTTTGGAGAAATGTCTGCTCATCTCTTTTGCCCATTTTTAATTGGATTATTTGTTTTAGGGGTATTGCATTGTATCAGTTCCTTATATATTTTGGATAGTAACCTTTTATTGGATATATAATTTGCAAATACCTTTTCCTATTCAGTAGGTTGTCTTTTAGTTTTGTTGCTTGCTTTCTTTGCTGTGCAGAAACTTTTCATTTTTGTATAGTTCCAGTAGTTTGTTTTTACTTTTGTTTCCCTTGTCTAAGGAGACATATATATAAAAATGTTGCTACATCCAATAACAGAGAAATTACTGCCTGTGCTCTCTTCTAGGATTTTTATGGTTTAAAGTCTCATCTTTAGGTCTTTAATCTATTTTGAGTTTATTTTTGTGTATCATGAAAGAAAATGGTCCAGTTTCATTCTTTTGCATGTTGCTGTCCAGTTTTCCCAACACCATTTGTTAGACTGTCTTTTCCCCATTGTATACTCATTCTTCTTTGTCAAAGATTAATTGGCCATATAATTGTAGGTTTATTTCTGGGTTTTCTGTGATGTTCCATTTACCTGTATGACTATATTTGTGCCAGTACCATACTGTTTTGATTACTGTAGCTTTGTAGTATATATCCATGTCTGGAATTATACCTCCAGTTTTTTTTTCAAGCTTACATTGACTATTTGGGATCTTTTGTGGTTCCATACAAATTGTAGGATTGTTTGTTCTAGTCCTGTTTGTTCCAGTCCTTCAAATGCTGTTGGTTTTTTGAGAGGGATTGCATTAGGTCTGCAGATTGCTTTTGGCAGTATAGATATTTTAACAATATTTGTTCTTCTGATCCATGAGAATGGACAGTTTATTTCTTTTTTTTCTTTTAAGATTATTTATTTATTTATTTGACAGACAGAGATTACAAGTAGGCAGAGAAGAGAGGCAATCAGACAGAGGAGGAGGTAGGCTCTCTACTGAGCAGAGAGCCTGACATGGGGCTTGATCCCAAGACCCTGGGATCATGACCTGAGCCAAAGGCAGAGGCTTTAACCCATTGAGCCACCCAGGCGCCCCTGGACAGTTTATTTCTTTATGTCATCTTCAATTTCTTTCATCAGTATTTTGTAGTTTTGGGAAAACAGGCCTTTCACCTCTTTAAGTTTATTCCTGGATGTTTTATTATTTTTTGGTGCAATTATAAGTTGGATTATTTCCTTAATTTCTGTTGCTTCATTATTAGTGTATAGGAATATAACAGATTTCTGAACTTTGATTTTCTATCCTGAGATTTTACTGAATTCATTTATCATTTCTAATAGTTTTTGGTTGAATCTTTAAGGTTTCCTATATATGGTATCATGTCATGTACAAATAGTTGAAATTTTACTTTATCCTTACCAATACAGATGCAATTTATTTCATTTTGTTGTCTGATTGCTGAGGCTAGGGCTTCCAGTACTATGTTGAATAAAAGTGGTGAGACTGGACATCTTTGTCTTGTTCCTGACCTTAGGGGGAGAGCTCTGTTTTCCCCATTAAGGATGATGTTTACTGAGAGTTTTCACATATGGCCTTTGTTACGTTGAGGTACATTGCTTTGTTGAAGGTTTTTGTCATGAATGGAATTTATACTCTGTCAAATATTTTTTTTTTGCTTCTGTATCTTGTACTTTTAATACTCTATATAAAGTTTATTCGCCTATTATTCCTTAGCTGAAAATCGTTCTTTCATATCCTATGAAAATGTGTGACTTATTTTGGTGATGAAGATAAATGTCCTTCAAATAACACAATATTTATTACATTTTGTTTTGTGGTTAGTGGAAATAAAGATGTAATTCTTGCTTAGCATTATCACTCAATGGCTTGCTTGGACAAAATCCATGGCCTTTCCTTTGAACTATAAGGACATGCATGGTCTCATTCTTGCTTTATGTCTTCCACTGCATTTTTTAAAAATTTTTATTTTTAAAAATTTTAAATATTTTATTCACTTATTTGAGAGAGGGAGAGAGCATGAGTGGAGGTGAGGGGCTGAGGGAGAAGGAGAAGCAGACTCCTAGCTGAGCAAAGGGCCTGATCTGGGGCTCGATCTCAGGACTCTGAGCTGAAAGTGGACACTTAACTGACTGAGCGACCTGGGTGCCCCTTCACTAAATTTTTATTAAATGTTATTAAGCCCCTGAAAGGTTGCAAGCTCATCCTGCTTTGAGAACCCATAAAACTTAGACCCATTCTGGGTGAGCAAAAACTGTCATGGTCCATGTTTCAAAGTATGTAGCAGTATAGATTAGTGTGAAAGAAGAGACATTAAGTGAATATGCCAGTACCATACTGTACTGTAGTAATATTTGCAAGTATTACTGTGCTGGAGGGATAGGTACATGATACCATGAAGGCTTGTAACAGAGAATATTAATTTAATCGCTTAATTGTCAGGTAAACAAGAGAGATATTATCGACTCTTAAAGATAATGAATCATAGATTGAAAACATATGGTCTTACTAGAAATCAAAGCAATGCAGATTAAAATAATGAAATACTGTTCTTCACCTATATAATTAGCATAATTGGAAGATAATATTAAATGATGGAGAACCACAGCCACAGAACACTATATCCTGGAGTTGAGAAGCAATTGATTGCATGTATGGTGAACTTTCAAGCTTTATAGATGTCTAGCAGTCTCTCAAGGGTAGAAAAAAAAAATGTGTGCAAGCATCCTGTATTTCATTGTCACTTACAATAGTACAACTTTGATAACTGAATTGAGTAATGGAAAAATGGTTAAATAAATTATACTCTATCTGTATGATTATTATTCACCTTTAAATTTTAATATTAACTACTGAAAATAGAAAATATGCATTGTGTTAGGCAAAAACAAAGACATATTGAAAATCTATATACACAGTATAATTTTAGCTATGTATAATTATTAGACACAAATATACCAAAATGATGGTGGTAGTTATCTCTAGGAAAAGAGATAATCCATTATTTTTATTTTTCATTTTTATTTTTCTATGTTTTGAAAAATTTTTAAAGGTTTTATTTATTTATTTTAGAGAGGGGTCAGAGAGAGAGTGAGAGAGAACATGAGAAGGAAGAGGATCACAGGGAGAAGCAGATTCCCTGCTGAGCAGGGATCCTGATGAGGGGTTCTACCCTAGGACTCCAGGATCATGACCTGAGCCAAAGGCAGATGCTTAACTGACTGAACCACCCAGGCACCCCTATATTTCAAATTTTTGAAAATAATGTATTTTTCATGGTGGATACAAACACCACATCCTATAAGTACTTGAAGTCCTATTAGTAGAGAAAATACACTCAGAGGACAGGTTTCTTGGATATAGATGGAGACCAGTCATCCAGTCAGGAAGCCACATTGAAAAGAAACTGATATATCAGTGATGTATCAGGCTTATCCTGACAGATAAGCCCGCCTCTATCTGAGGTTCCTTTCTTTGTTATTTGGGTGGTATTAGGTCCTGAGCATGACTCTTAAAGATGCTGACATGAGATGTTTGAAGCAAAGTTTTTGAATTATTAGTGAAACTCCAAGGGCAGAAACAAATGATTCCATGGAACTCATAATCTTAGAAAAGACCAATAACGAATACTAAATCTTAATGAAGTCCACAGTATCACTGAAATGCATCATTTCATTTGCTGTTAACCTTTCTGATATGCTACTTGGAGGTCTTTAAATTCTTAGGACAGGGTGCCATTTAATACCAAGGACAGGCGACTCTTTCATTTACATGAGCCACACTAACTGAAACATGGTAGAGAAAGAAAAACATGTGCAGCAATATGGAAAATTCAGAGGAAATAATCAGAAGCAAAACGGGAAGTAAAGGATGTTTTTCACAGAATTTAGCAAGGAAGGGATTCTCCTGTACATGTTTCAGATATAACACATTTAAAAAAAATAAGTCTTTTATGGATATCTGACAAGAAACATTATAATCGAGTCGCACAAAAATTTCTTCAAGTGTTTATTCAAATGAAAACCGAATCATTGAACATATCAGAAGTCCTGCAAAGGGAGCAATTCAGGAGTGAGGTGTGAGTTGGAACACAAATTGTCAGAAATTGGCAGTGTTCAAAAGAGTGATTTTGCAACATGTCCTCTAACACATTTCATGGCAACAGAATATTGTGAATATCGAAGTTACACATCGCAGCCTAGGTTCTGGATGAGCCAGGTGGCCAAGTAGCATGATAGATGAATCAAAAACACAGGGCACTATTCCACACTGAACTAGGAGTTTGAGTTGATTTTATTTTTAGCTTTGTAGTCATTGTAATAGTACCGAGAATTCAGAGGCAATGCATGTTCCCGTTGAGAGGAAAATAAGTGCAGTAATAATCCTCTGCTCTCTGCGACTCCCAGGCTTCCCCCAGCCAGGGCATCTGACTCATGCTGGGCCAGGCTCTTTGCAGAGTCCTGGTGACTTCATGTGATTCCTGCTTCCTGAAGCAAGGCTATTTGTTGTCTTTCACTGCTGTAACAACTTCCCACAAGATTAGGTCTTGAAAACAACACAAATCTCTTACCTCGCAGCTTGTGTAGGTCGGAAGTCTGGTAAGCTTGGGTGTGTCGTCTGTTTAGCATCCCACAAAGCCTGAACTCAAGGTGTTTGCAGGACCGGGATCCTCACAGGAGTTGCTGGGGAAGAATCTGCAAACTAGTTCATTCAGGTTCTAGGTAGGATTCAGTCATTGCTGAGGTCCATGATGCTTGATAGTTGCCCACCAGAAGCTTGTCTTTATTCCTGGAAACTGGACCCACTCATTTTGGAGGAGCTCCCTGCAGGAGTAGGGGACAAGACCCTCTCGTGCTTCAAATCTCTGATTCTTCTATGCCACAACTTTCTGACTTGAGCCAGAGAAATTTCTCTCTTTTGAAGGGCTTCTGTGATTCCCTGTGATGGTCTCACTGTTTACAACTGGAACCTTAACTACATATACAGAATTGTTTTTGTTATTTAAGGTGATACATTCAGAGGTTCCAGAGATTATGACATCTTCAGGGGGCTATTCTACCACACAGAAATACTGGATGGGTGTCAAATAACTTATTGACTTTTGTGTGTGTGTGTGTATGTGTGTGTGTGTGTGAGAGAGAGAGAGAGAGAGAGAGAGAGAGAGAACACGTGCGCACGCAATGAATTAACAAATAATTAAAGTGAGTTGATGAAATTCAACCAGTCTTGTAATGTTTTGAATCTTTTCAGAATAGCTTTAACTGCTTAGTCACTTCGGACTTACCACAAAAATTATAAATCCATCGAATCTGTCAGAATCACAGGAATTCAGAAAAAACTTAGTGTATTTGTTCTGTTTCTTTTTTTTTTTTTGGGAATTTTTTTTAATTTTTTATTTTTTATAAACATATATTTTTATCCCCAGGGGTACAGGTCTGTGAATCACCAGGTTTACACACTTCACAGCACTCACCAAA
>NC_081564.1:80661316-80664144 GCF_022355385.1 Mustela nigripes | reverse complement strand
GGTTCCATATAAATTTTAGAATAATTTGTTCCATTTCTTTGAAAAAGGTGGATGGTACTTTGATAGGAATTGCATCAAATGTGTAGATTGCTTTAGGTAGCATAGACATTTTCACAATATTTATTCTTCCAATCCAGGAGCATGGAACATTTTTCCATTTCTTTGTGTCAATCCCATTTACAATTGCACCCAAAACCATAAGATACCTAGGAATAAACCTAACCAAAGAGGCACAGAATCTATACTCAGAAAACTATAAAGTATTCATGAAAGAAATTGAGGAAGACACAAAGAAATGTTCTGTTTCTTTTATTGGAATTTTGATAAAACCAACAAGCAAATCAGCTGGCAAGAATTATTCAAACTGCTTTACAGTCATTATTCAAGAAGTTGAACACATATTTATAACCAACAGTTGACTAATTTCCACCGCAAAACACAAAGTCTTTTCCCAATTAAATATATTAAAAGAAGGGGTGGCATATATCTAGTTTATAAAGATTAAGTCTATTTTTGAAATATAGAGATAATTTCTGTTATGCCAGACCAAGTGCCTTGAGTTCATATATTACTCCCATGATATCACACATATGGGTTGACATGGGAAGGTCTGGGACTGACCATCACTCAGGAAGAATCTGAAAACCTTTTCCCCAAGTGGCTTAGTATTGGTTCAGCCTCACTTACCACTCTAATCCTGTATTCTAACAGTGATTGAGTCCCTGCATTTTCTCCTCTTTGAAGAAGCTATGCCTTCAAATTATGAAAGACCAGCATTTTAGAATGTTTCCGCATGCTAGCATCCTACCTGTATTAATATCCCATTACTGCTTTAGCAAATGACCACAGACATAGTGACATAAAATAGTACCAAATTATTATCTTGAAGTTCTGGGGGGTTGAAGTTCAAAATGGGTTCCATTGAACAAAAAATCAAATTGTGAACAGGGATACTTTCCTTTCTAGAAACGCTAGGGGAAAATCCGGTGATTTTCCAGGCTCAAGAAACAAACTACATTCCTTTGTTCATGGCCCCCAACCACTGTCTTCAAAGCTAATAAAGCCCAGTGATGGGAATCTTTCTTACAGCACATGACTCTGACACTGACTATCTTTCTCTTCCAAATTGAAGGACCTTTGTGATTATATTGGATCCATCAGAATAATCTAGAATGATCTCCCTATTTTAAGGTCAGCTAGTTAGCCACTGTAATGCTATATGCTGCCTTAATTCCTCATTGTCTTGTAAATTAACACACTTACAGGTACTGGGGATTTGGATGTGGACATCTTTGGGAGACCATTATTCAGCCTTCCACACAAATGTATCTAAACATGTGTAACAATGTATCTACATTTGTACATTTGTAGCAAATGTATCTAAAGATATCACCATGAATAAGATAACTGCTTATAATAAAAACAGTGTA
This sequence comes from Mustela nigripes, assembly GCF_022355385.1. Classification (NCBI taxonomy): domain Eukaryota; kingdom Metazoa; phylum Chordata; class Mammalia; order Carnivora; family Mustelidae; genus Mustela; species Mustela nigripes. Next base: position 80,662,714 of record NC_081564.1, on the reverse strand, counting down.
TTCAAAGAAAAAAAATAAGTACAATTTATGTTAAAAATCTACCATAATTCAATATCCTCTCTGTAATCATCACTTAACATTTTGCCTCATTTGGCTTTCTTTCACGCTCAGACCAACATCCTTTTTTACCTCAAATTATCCAGCTCAGTTTCCTCCCACACACTTGAGCGAACAATTTATCCACTCATAAACTCTGTAAATACATTTTTTATAAGAAATAAAAACTTGGCAGTTTTTAAAGTATTACTCAAAATGATTAAAATTGAGCAACTCTCTTGGGATTTTCCTTATCTTCCTAGTTCCAGATATATTCCTTTCTCTGTCATTATCTTTTAAACACTGAACCATCAAGATGTTACAGGGATCCTCTCTTACATATTCCTGAAGCTATTTTAACTAATTCCGTCAGGGGAGGCAAAAAAGTCTTTTTAGAACACAGACTAATCTTTTTCATTGTCTCGTAGAGTAAGAAATCAGTCATAATAATGTTTTATACAGTATGTTTGGATAAGAAGACTGGTTTACAATCACTAGGAATAGAAAAGGTTCATATTTGAACTTCCATTCCCACATCCACTAAAATCTACTAATTGATAAAGCATAGGTCCCGTGCGCTATTCATAGAAACATGAGTTATTATGCATCGCATCAGCAAAAACCATAAAGACACTAAAGTTTTAATAATTATATTTAACCAATGACAATTATCACTTAAAGAGCACAAGTAGAAATGTTTTAATCAACACCTCAAGATTATAGTTACAGTACGTCCATAGGAGGAGTTCCTGAAATTTCTAGGGTTTGCCATCTAGCTATCCAGCCATCCATAACAAGAGCCACACCCTTGCTAATGATTGTATGGCAATTAAAATTCGTAGAAGGAAGCTGATCTGGAACCTTCAGTAAATGCATCTTTAAACACTCTAAAATTATTAACAGCTAATTTAAGTGAGCTTTAAACTGATTTGCTTTGGATTTAGTAAAGCCAATAGTTATAGGAGGAAATTAGTTTTTCTGAATATATTCAAAAGAACACAAAGAATGAATTCTTTTTTTTTTTTTTTTTTTTGCCACTTAATAGCATAGCCACAGGATATGCACTGCTGGTGGTGTGCAGGTCAACTGGTTCCCCAAAGTACAAAAGCCCTGATTTTCATCATTTACCTATTCCTTTGATAATATCATCTTTTTTTTTTAATTTTTTTTAAATTTTTTATTTTTTATAAACATATATTTTTATCCCCAGGGGTACAGGTCTGTGAATCACCAGGTTTACACACTTCACAGCACTCACCAAAGCACATACCCTCCCCAATGTCCATAATCCCACCCCCTTCTCCCTAACCCCCTCCCCCCAGCAACCCTCAGTTTGTTTTGTGAGATTAAGAGTCACTTATT